>NW_026587215.1:639136-649986 GCF_907164565.1 Psammomys obesus | reverse complement strand
CCATCCATCCATCCATCCATCCATCCATCCATCCATCCATCCATCCACTTACTTACTCATCATCCACCCTTCCATCTTTGCTCCTGAATCACGCTTCCCATCCTCCTTCTCACATAACCACTTGTCCATCCATCGAGCCACAGCCCTGGCAACCATCTGCCTGTGTAGCCAACTGTCTTTCTAGGAGTCCACTGTTCCATCCCATCTAGCCAGCCAGTCTGTCATCCAGCCACCCACCCATCCAACTGACAAACCAACCAACACTGGCAAGCTACCCAGGGATGGTCAGGGTGCAGTGAGGGAGGAGAAACCGGACAACAGTGATGCGGTGCCTGCCCTCAAGGGGTTAGTTACCCTCTTAGAGGGCAGGACAGGTGACCTGAAGCCTTTGAGACTTCATGTACAGTAGCGTGAGAAGGCTGGGGTCACGAAAAACTTTTTAGAGGAAGTATGCTTTTTGCTGGGCCTTTCAGAGAGTGGGATTGAAACAGACTGGAGGGGAGGAAGCAAAGAGACGAGTGGCAGGTGGCACTGCTCTTTGCAACAAAGAGCAGGGCGGGGGCTTTGACTGCTGGGAAAATGTGGCTCTGCTCTTGGGTCTCTCTAGTCTGATAGGAGAAGCACTGGTTTTGCCTCCAGGAACCCTTTGGTGTGACAGCCCCCTCCCCCCCCACTCCTTAGTCTCCTGGTGCCATTTTTCCGGGTCTCACTTTGAAAGGCTCCCTTGGGGCTCAGAGACCCACCTTTGGTGGCCTGCCCGGTCCCCTCCATCCCAGGAGTACCCTGTGGGACATTCACCTTCCAGTGTGAGGACCGCAGCTGTGTGAAGAAGCCCAACCCAGAGTGTGACGGGCAGTCGGACTGCAGCGATGGTTCAGATGAGCAGCACTGCGGTGAGCCTGCCCCGGGGTGGCTGGGCATGGAGACCAGGCCTCGGGGTGGGGCAGGAGCCCTCAGGGGGAAGCAGGAGGGGAGTTCCACCAGGAGTCTGTTCTGGCCTTTACCACCTTTTCCTGGCCTATCCCCCCCCCCACATCATCTCTCCATCACTTTCCTTTGTTTTTTGTCTCCATTTCTCACAGCCTTTCTTCCTCTCTTCTCTGTCCACCACCACCCCCGCCCTCTCCCAACCTCAGACTGTGGCCTCCAGGGCCCCTCCAGCCGCATTGTGGGTGGGGCCGTGTCCTCCGAGGGTGAGTGGCCATGGCAGGCCAGCCTCCAGATCCGGGGCCGACACATCTGTGGGGGGGCTCTCATCGCTGACCGCTGGGTCATGACAGCCGCCCACTGCTTCCAGGAGGACAGGTGAGGGGATGACGCAGGGCCTGGAGGCAGGCATAGGGTAGGCCACGGGAGGTACAGTGTATGCGAACTGTACTCAGACAGAGGAGAGGGTAGAGAAGAACCTCGGACTGGCCCCCATGACACGTGGGATCTGGTTTCACCCCAAACATGCTGTGTGTCACTAGGCTGGTTGTTCAGCCGTTTGTGCTCCTCTCTTGCTTTAAGTTGAGGTGACTGTCATTTACTCCTCCTCCTGCATGCTGGGGGCTATGCTGGACGTTAGGGAGATAGTGGAGGAGACAACTGTCCGAGCCAGGCACAAGGCATATCTTCTACCATAATCTGAATTGCGATGGGGTAGAGGGTTGGGCCAGGGAAGCTCTCAGGGGACATCTCACTGGCCCCCAAGCCTCTTTCCCTGGTGAGCTGAACTCTTTCTGGACCTAACCAGATCTGAGCCCCAAGTCCCTCAGGCCTCTCCCACAGAAGCCAGCCCTCAGCAACCTCTATTGGCTTCTGCGGGAACTGTTTGTCTTCTCCAGGCACACTCCGCTCTGCCCACCTGCCCTCTCACCTCTCCGCCAACTTCTTCCCCAAGGCCCTTGCCCACCCACCTTGCCGAGTCTGCAAAGTGGGCTCCAAACAGGGAAACTCTGCCCCAGAGCCTGGCACTGGGCTCTTCCGGTGTCTCCTTGGAACATGGAAGTTCAGAATGTACCCATTTCATAGATGATGGGATTGAGGCCCAGAGAAGGCCTTAGCTAGGGAGAAATGAGGTTGGGGGTGGGGCCTAGACATGTGCTCAGTTAGCACCGCACACCAGGCAGGGGCTTGAGAGAAGGGCAGAGAGACTGTGTAGAGGGAGACAGGAGCCTCCCACCCTCAGCAGGGTCCCCGGATGGAAGGGAGACCGAGCAGCTCAGCTCTGACTCCTCCCCCTGCCTCCCGCCCAGCATGGCCTCTCCCAGGCTGTGGACGGTGTTCCTGGGCAAGATGCGGCAGAACTCGCGCTGGCCAGGCGAGGTGTCCTTCAAGGTGAGTCGCCTGTTCCTGCACCCGTACCACGAGGAGGACAGCCACGACTACGACGTGGCCCTGCTGCAGCTGGACCACCCTGTGGTGTACTCGGCCACCGTGCGCCCCGTCTGCCTGCCTGCGCCCTCTCACTTCTTCGAGCCGGGCCAGCGTTGCTGGATCACAGGCTGGGGAGCCCTGCGTGAGGGTGGTGAGCAGGGGCAGGTGGTGGGAGCTGGGATAGGCTTGGAGGAGGGGGGGCCTGTCGGGGTGGCGTGAACTTTGGGGTGAGGGTGGGGGTCAGGTGGGGCTCCTCATTACTGCAGATTGCACTGAGGGGAAGATGTCATTTAAGCCACTCGGCTTGGGGGGGGGAGGGGTACTATGGACCCATTACGTCGATGAGAAGACTGAGGCTGAGTCCCTTAGTTACTGAAAGTCCACCCAGTCAAGAGAGCTGGATAGGAGCTCGGATCAAGGACTGGACCACGTTCTGGGGTCCCAAGAGTTTTCTGCTACTGCTGCTGATTCCTGGCCTTAACTGACAGGAGCTGCCGTCTCTGGAGGCTGCTCCTCAGTTCTGCAAACACAGGGTTGACTGGCTTACCAGTCTTGACTGCAACCCTGGCACCCGGAAGCAGGCGGCAGGTGTTCCGTGGTGCTCGGGATTAAAGGGCTTCACGTGTGCCAAGACATATGCTCCACCATCCAGCCACACCTCAACTTTGATGGAGATAGACTAAAAAGGGGGGACTCTGAGCCTCAGAAAGGTGACTCGGCCAAGATGATGGAGGCAAAGCAAGGGCTGCTCGCCCTGGTCCCTCACTCGGTGACACACATATGAGCACCTACTATGTGTCAAGCGCTGAGGCAGACAGGGGGCATGGAAATGAGAACGCTCTTGGGAGAGGTAGATGATGGTATGAGCCACCACATACAGGAACAGGAAACAGCCCGGGGAAGGTACCCACCCGGCATGGCCAGGAAGGGTCTACCTTGAGGCTGGAAAGTCTACTGAGTGGCTCCTGGGAACCAGGTGTTCGTGGTGAAGGCTCAGGGGCCAGGTGGAAAGAGCTGAGACTGTTCCCAGCCACCAGCTGGAGGGGGGCCAGGGCAGATGTGGCTAGGGGAAGGCCTTGGAGGACAGGCGGGCAAAGACCCGGGACAAGAACTGGACTGAACAGCAGGGACCACTAAGGAGTTATGAGCACAGCAGAGGCCTTGCACATCTGTTTGATAGCATCTCCCGGGGGCCACAACAGAACGCAGAGAGTCCGCCTGTACCTGAAAGCCCTTGAGAAGAATGAGGAAAGGGAAATGCTCTAATGGGCTTTTCAGGGCCTGTGGAGGCTCTTGTTAACGAGCCATGCAGGGGAGTCAGAGGTGACAGGGTAGAGTGGAAAGGGGACCAGCGCGGTGGGGAGCAGGTTTCTAGACCCTCCTTTCTGCTCCTGCAGGTCCCAGCAGCAGCACCCTTCAGAAGGTGGATGTGGAACTGGTCCCTCAGGACCTGTGCAGTGAGGCCTATCGCTACCAGGTGACCCCGCGCATGCTCTGTGCTGGCTACCGCAAGGGCAAGAAGGATGCCTGCCAGGTAACTGCCTATCTGTGGGGTGTGGGCTGAAAGGCATGCTCATGGCTGCAAGAGGCACATGGCCGACTCCTGAGGTCTGCTTCTTGCTATCCTGAGACCTTGGACCAGCGGTCACACGCGGGCGGCTGAAGGCAGAGCCTCACCCTGAGGCGGTCATGTCTCTCCACCTCTCTCTTAGGGCGACTCTGGAGGTCCACTGGTTTGCAGGGAGCCCAGTGGCCGCTGGTTCCTGGCAGGGTTGGTTAGCTGGGGCCTGGGCTGTGGCCGACCTAACTTCTTTGGCGTATACACTCGTGTCACCCATGTGATCAACTGGATCCGGCAGGTGCTAACCTGAGGGGCTGTTCTACAGGGCTGGACATGTTTCCGGCCCAAGCTCCTGTCCAGCCAGGGCACAAGTATTTTGGAGCAAATGATCCTGCTGAGGTCTGTTCCCCCCAAGGCCTACCCCCGTGAGAGCACAGAGAAGGAATGTCAGCTGTCGGCTGGGATGTCTCCTGAGATTCAGGGGCCAGCCTCGTCATGACTTCACCTCCAACCCTTTCTCATTTTGGTCATTTCCTCTCTCCCCCTCCTGCCAGTGTCTTGCGTGAGGTCTGGGGGCCATGACGCTGGCTCCCAGGTCTC
The DNA here is from genome assembly GCF_907164565.1 of Psammomys obesus. Taxonomy (NCBI): domain Eukaryota; kingdom Metazoa; phylum Chordata; class Mammalia; order Rodentia; family Muridae; genus Psammomys; species Psammomys obesus. The sequence goes on along the minus strand of NW_026587215.1, from coordinate 645,467 downwards.
AGCAGGAAAGTAAGATTCCTTCCCCTTGCAAAAGCCTCTTGGGGAGGGGCTCGGAGAATACATTCCAGGCCGGGAGCTCCAAGTACCTAGACAAAAGGTGCCTCCATCAAGGGGAACCCTCAGAGCCCTTGAGACTGCCAAGTGGGCCACACCGTAAGCCAAACCATGGGGCAGCCCCAGGGGCAGGTCCTCCCTGCCATTCACTGGAGGCCCACCGCCTGTTCTGAAAATAAACCGCTTCACCAAGCCCCGAGGCTGCTATCTGAGGGGCCCCTCACGTTCAGCGCCTGGCCAGTCGCAGAACAGACCTGCTCCTGGCCTAGCCTCCGATGACGTGTGCAGAGGCCCCTGCGGAGCTGAGGGAGCCACGGCAGGCTGGAAAACAGTGGCCTCACATTTTACAACCAGCACCCATGCCATGTTGTTGGGCCGGTTCGGGGGGGGGGGGGGGGCCGGGGGGGGGTTGAGGGGGGGGGCAGCCGGGGGGGGGGGGGGGGGGGGGGGGGGGGGGGGGGGGCTCGCGGAGGCAGTTGAAGGGAGATGAAGTCCAGGGAGGAGGGGACAGACTGCTGGAGCAAGCCAATGGGGATGGGCTGGAAATTTCACACACAGGGGCGCCCCCTGGAGGCAGTGGTGAAAAATGTCAAGTGCCTTGAGCTCCTCTGGAACTGACAACCCAGGCTCCTCCTCAGTGGTAGAAAAGGGGTGGGGGGGAGAGGCTGACCAGGAAGCAGTGGGAGACACTGAATCCTGCTAGGAAGGAGAAGGGCCTGGCAGCCTCTGGCGCCCCTGTGGGTAAGGCATGAAAGGGTCTCCCTTGGAATTCCTAGCCCTTGGGGGTTCTGCTAAAGTACAGGGGTCCCACCTATTCGCTATTAATCTTAAAACAGGTGAGGAGGGAGGACCACATCCGGGTGAGGTAGCCAGGTGTGCCCGCACTACTTAGGCTACAGTAGGACTGTAGGGCAGGTACCCTCAACTCTGACCCCTGGGTGCAGGATTTAGGCATAGCCTGACTTCTCCCCCCAGGACCCAGGAAACTGACAAAGAATAGCCCCGTTTCTTGGAGTGGCTCTACCTGGCCTGAATGTTAAGCCCTGTCCCCAGAGAAAGAGGGAGGCAGCCAGGCCAGCCTGTTTGTTCAGGTTTATTTCATAGTGGGTGGGACACAAGTGACAGATGTGTGCCCAACCTCAACCCAGGGGGTCAAGACACCAGGAGGGGCAGCTCAGCCCCTGTCACACCTGCCCCTCCCCCATCACAAGTTCCTGGGCAGCCTCACGATTTGCCAGTGCACTTTGCTGCCAAATACATAATGGCACAGGGGAGGGGCAGCCAAGGTGATACCAAGTCTGTCCCTTCCTTCCTGCATGGCTAAGTCCTAGCATTGTCCCCCACCAGTATCTGAGGGCACGGTGTCCCCTTTCCGGGACAGGCTGGAGTCCCTCCCCCCAGAAGGTCATGATTGCAGCCCACACACTTTGTGCTTCCGGGAACCCCGTGACCCTCCCTGATTCTCACAACAGCCCTGTGAGGTAGGTGGGAGTAGGGGTTGACCCTATAGTGCCATGGAGACTGAGGCTCAAGGGGGTGCTATGACTGGGCAGGTGGGAGTGTATCGGCCATGCAGCAGGGGGACCCAGGCGCAGGGACAAAAGGGCCTGGGAGATATGGGTGGGCGGCGCCACACTTTGGCCATGGCACGTGACTCTTGCCTGAAGACCCCAGGGCCCACCTCAGGCCTTCCAAAGTCCCAGAGGGCCCCAGGCCCAGGCCTGGAGGCAGGAGTCTCAGCCCGGCAGATGCAGGCAGCAGTGACAAGGGAGAGGGTAAGTCTTCCTCCTCGGGCCAGGGGCCCACCCCGTGGTACAAAAATAAAGGATTTCAGATCGGAACCCCAAGTCCCTGGAGGTGATCTGGGGGCTCACATCCGGGTGCCTCTGGCTTGTAATAGCTAGAAAATAAGAGAGGGGAGGGACAGAAGGAAGAGGAAAGGGGGTCAGAAAACCAGGGTGGGAAGGTGAGGACAGGGTGATGCCAGGACAGAAGAGTTGGGGGAGAGTGGGGGAGGGAGGGAGAGAGGGAGAGAGAAAGGCAAGTGAGTCCCAGGCTGGCTCTGGAGGAGGGGTGGGGCTGAGGCCCAAAGGAGGCGGAGTCAGAACCGAGGAGGGGAGAAGCTGACTTCTTGGGCTGCTGGCGGCAGCCTGTTGGTAGGACACGGATGGGAGCGGCAGATCACTGCTTTCCCAGCCCCAAAGGGGCCACCGAGAGCGGCTGCCTGCCCATCTTAGAATCTAGCTGTGGCCCAGAGAGAGGCAGTGACGTGCCCAAGGTCATTCAGGGAGATAAGGCTGACTGGCGGCTAAGGTCAACCAGTCAGAGAGCAGATTTCTGTCACATTATTGGCAGGCTCTTGCCAACTCACCAGCCAAGGGGCACCACATACGGCCTAGCCACCCGCTCCACAGAACTAGGGGACGAAGTACCCTCATGCAGTACTGCGGGAGCTTCTGGACATGCGGGATGGGGCGGAGGCAGCTCCCCTCCCCTCCCCAGCCTGGCTCCGGTGCCTTCTGATTACAGGCAGGGCAGCAGGCAGGAGAGTCTCCACCTCTGACTCGGTTCTCAGGGCCTCAACCCAAGGACCAGATAAATCGAGAAAGACTTTGGTGGGTGGAGAGAATCAGCCAAAAGCCCGGCTTGAGTCCAAGGACAAGATATGAGCACCCTCCTTTGCTTCCGCCCCTCCCTCCAGCTCTGCCAGGCTACAAACCAGGGGCGGCAGCTCTGGGGGCGGGCGCGGGGCCGAGGAGCTCTCACAGCAAGCTCAGGCTTGGGTCTGGGAGGGTGCGGACAGGGACCTGCAAGGAGGAAACGTGAGGAGGCAAGCGGGAAGAGTGGGGCCTGGGGCCAAGGCCAGCCTCAGAAGTGCTCTGCTGGGTTGGAGGACATAGAGTAGATGCGGCCACGCCCCTCCTCCCCAGGCCAGGAGGCAGAAGGGGCCTGAAGGGGCGAAGGAGGCGGCAGGCAGGATGTTTGGGGATGCAGGGCCAGGGGGCCCGGGGAGAGGGCACCAGAGACTGGGACTAGGGCAGCCCCAGGGTGGAGACGGGAGCAGGCGGAGAGGAAACCTGGGCAGGGGCAGAGAGGGAAGAGGCAGGGTGCAGATGAGATCCAGGAGGAAGAGGAGGTGGATGAAGATGAAGCAGGACCTCCAGCAGGAAGCGGAGGAGGAGGAGGCGGTGGTGGGAGGGAGAAAAGGTTAGCGGGATCCTGAGATGACAGGGCTGCAAGAGAAAGTGAGAGAGGGATGGTTATGGGCGAGGCGCCAGGCGCTGAGCTAACCCTGGTGGCCCTCCCCCGCAGTTCCCGGCGGCAGCTGCTCCAGCAGGGAGAGGGCGGGAGGCCCCGGCTGTCATTAGCAATCGTCCTCTTGGGGGCGGGCTGCACCTTTCTCCTGGGCATCCGCCTCCACCTGCACTTGGGACACCTCCACCTCCTCCACCTCCTGCCGCTGCCGCTCCTCCAGCTGCTCGTCCGTGCTCTGCGCACCAGCCGCCGACCAGGGAAGAGAGAGTGGAGACACTGACGAGGGGGCGGGGCTGCGGGCGGCTGTCCGCAGGGACCCCCGACCTCGGGACAGAGGGGTGGGAGAGGATGAAAGGGACCTCTGGGAGAGGGAGGGCTGCAGCCAAAGCAGCTGGTGGGTCTTCCCTAGCCCGGAGGGGATGCTCAGAGACCAGTCAGGCTGCTGCTATAAAGCCGGAAGACCGGAAGAGGAGCCACTGGGATTCTGGGAAAGCCTTACTTTGGGAGGATGGATCCAGAGCAGGAAGCCAAGGTTGTCCCAGGGCAGTCACCAGCCAGATCTAGATGCCAGCAACAGTGTCTGGCAGCCTGGGCCAGGTTGGTGACACAGGGAATCAGAGCAGCAGGGCGCCCTGCACTCTTACAGGGAGAAGCCACCGGCATGGGGGGAGGAGGGATGGCAAAGGGATTACAGCAGGGCCGGGTGTGGAACACACAGAGTGCCTAAGACTCCAGCGCATGGACACAGCTCCTGCCTTTCCAACCTGGACCATGCCTATTGTATGGTCCCTATTGCAGGGCCCTACTCAATTCCACCCCATGGGCTGGCTGTCAACTGTGCTCTTGGGAACGTGCTGCCTAGGCCAGAGCCCATGGGGCTCCTGATACCCTTCAAGCAGGCTACCTAAAAGGCACAGGGAAGGGTAGGACTGTGGGATATCCCCATCCTGACCTAGGCTGACACTAGATTGTCACTAGTTCTGGGAATTAAACTAGCAGATGGGAGCCAGGAGTGCCAGCCTGGGATCAGCAGAGCTCACGACCCACCTGTCCCTTCACGGGGAACGCAGCAAAAGATGTGAGAAGAGAGACTTGCCCAGAGTCATAGAGAGGAGCAAGGCACGCCCGGGCCCCTAATTCAGTGTGCTCTGCCTCGTGCCTCAACTCCTGCCCATGTGGCCCCTTTACAATGCCCCATGAATAACAGGCATCAAGCCCACTCTGTCTGTGCCCTTGCAATGATCCTCCTGACTGCTCCCCAGCCTGGGCCAAGGGTGTGAGCTGACTGGACTGTAGTGGCATGGGATGGATGGCATTGGCTGTGACCATGACCATGAGTGTTATGTGGGTGCAGCAGGAGGGAGGAGGAAGCAGCAGAGTGGGGGGAGGGGTGCCGTGTTCACCCAGGGCAGGGACTCACCTTGGTCTTACGGCTGGACTCTGAGCTCAGGCCGTGTGGGGAGCTGTGGAGCTCCTTGGACACCACACACAGGAACTCGGCCTGGTCCTCGCTGCCGTAGTTATAGGAGGAACCGATGTTCACCAGCTGGAGGGCGAGACACCAGGAAGAAAGGGATGAAGCGTGGGGTAGGTAGGGGGCAGGAGAGACACGGGGACTGGCCTGTGCAGGAAGCCCCTGGTCTTCCAGAGCCAGAGCATAGGAAGGCAGTGTCCTTGGTCCCCACCAGCACCTCTCCAGGCATGACCAGACCTGACCCAGAAAGAGAGGGTTATATCATCCTCACCCTACCCTACAGCCAGGTGCTACTTTTTGAAGCAAGTGAAGTCCGCTTCGCCCAGACATTGCTGCAGCAGCCCCCAAAACTAGGGTTGGCGGAGTAGAGCCCATGGGATATTCCTTTCATTCCCAGAAGAGGCAGCCAATTCCTGAGGCTATAGGGCCCAGGCTGCTGACCTGCTGGCTGAATCCTCTGAGAGGCCGAGCAACTGCTCAACACCCTCTCAGGTTCCGAGTGATCTCCTTTGCTCTAGTGTCCTGAAAGCCACACCTGTGCAGCCCTTCTGATAAAAAAAAAAAAAAAAAAAAAAAAATGCCCCGAGCTCTTGGGACCCACTCAGCAGGCAGTAGGGTCAGCTACTGGAGATGGAGAGCCTGCACTGGCAGGAGGCAGGCCAGAGACAAGCCAGGGAGCTCTCCGCTTCCTCCCTGGAGTCCTGCAGATTTACTCACACCATTTCTAGGTTTTCTGAGACAGGGCCTCAGACTCACTATGCAGTTGAAGGTGACCCTCACTTCCTGCCTCTGCCTCTTGAGTGCAGATGTGGCTACTGGAGTCCTGCCCCAAACTAGAACCTCTCGTCTCAGCTTCACAAAGGACTTGTGAAGGAGGTGCCATGAGCTCACATCCCAGCTTGCAGAGGCTGGGAGAAGAGCTGGCTTGCTTGAGCAGGAGGAGAGACAGAGGGCAGGGCTGGAAGATGAGGTGTCCTCCCTGTCCCAGCTGGCTGGTGGGTCTTCCTCCTAATGGCTCTCCTGGAAGGCTGGCCTTCTCCTCTCATTCCCATGTGGAAGAAAGTTGGTAGGCTAGGCGCACCGAGAATTAGCTCGGTTCTTCTCTTATTCTCAGGACAGACTGAACCTTGGGTCCCTTTGGGGGTTCTGTGCCTCCAGAAACCCAAGGGGCAGAGCAAGGCTATGTGGCAGATAACAAGAGTCTCCCGTGGTGACCCACATATGGCCTGGAGGCACAGCCGGTCACACAGCCTTGGGAAGACACCACCTGGGGCTTCCAGGAAAGGGGGATCCTTAGCACTGTGTCTGTCTGTCATGAGACCCTGTAGGGCATGCCTGGGGCAAGGCAGGGATTCTATTCAACTCTGGTTCTGGTTTCCTACACCTGAGTTGTCCCTGAGGGCCAGAGACTGGCTGCTGTCCAGATCCCCAGGGACTAGGATGCCCAGTGACAAGGGTTCTCTGCCTCACTCCTTCCTCCTTCTCAGTCCACCCAGCAGGCTCTTTCTTTCTTTCTTTCTTTCTTTCTTTCTTTCTTTCTTTCTTTCT
>NW_026587215.1:561417-639126 GCF_907164565.1 Psammomys obesus | reverse complement strand
TCTTTCTTTCTTTCTTTCTTTCTTTCTTTCTTTCTTTCTTTCTTTCTTTCTCTCTCTTTCTTTCTTTCTCTTTCTTTCTTCCTTTCTCTCTCTCTCTCTCTCTCTCTCATTCTCTTTCATTTGGTTTTGGTTTTTCGAGACAGGGTGTCTCTGTGTAACCCTGGCTGTCCTGGACTTACTTTGTAGACCAGGCTGGCCTCTAACTCACAAAGATCTGCCTGCCTCTGCCTCCCCAAGTGCTGGGATTAAAGGCGTGCGCCACCATACCCAGTTAGCAGGCACTTTTCTAGTCTTGCTTAGTTCCATTCAAGAAGACTAAGGATTTGGGCTGGGGGATGTGGGGAATGGAGGCTGTAGAAAGGACAGGCTTAGGGTGTCCCCTGTGCCCGGCCCACCTGCTCGAAGCGCCAGCCATCAGACATGGTGGAGACCATCTGTGTGAGCTCCTCCTCCTGGCACTGCAGCACGCGGTACACATGCTTGGGTGGCACCTGTGGGCAAAAGGCTTCCATAGAGGGCACCTCCTAGGGCACCGGGCACCCAGCTGCTCCTTCCCCCAACTGTAGAACCATAGACGGGGGCAGGGAAGTTAGAACCGTAGAGGAAGGAGGGAACCATGCTCTGAATACCTACTCTGTGCCGGATGCAGCCCATGCAGGACTCACTCCTTCTGGGACCCTTACGCACTATGGGATTTGATAACTTCGAGGCTCTCAGAGGTGCTCAGCTACTTGTCCAGGGTCACCAGCTCAAGGGTGGCAGAGCCATGTGTGGAATATGGGTGATTCAAGAAGAAAGCCCGGTAGGGCTTGGGAAGACATTCTGGGTTACCAGTCTAGTCAGACTGTCACCTCTTTAACCCCTGTGGCTGGGAGGCGATGTCTCACCCCGTTTCCCAGAGAGGCCTGGGATCTGAGCGCTGAAATGCCAGCCCCAATGGCTCATGTGTACAGCCTGACTCCATGAAGTGGACATTTACTCATCATGCATGGCGGGGGGGGGGCGGCTGTGCTGCTACAGACATCCTCTGTCAGGGAGGGTAGCTAGGCAACCTTGGAGCATCTGTTTTCCACAGAGGAAAACAAAGAAGGGCATGATAACCCTTGGTCACACAGAGCAGGAGCCCAGGCGGAGGCGGGGGCAGAACGCTTGGCAGTATATATCTAGGCTGGGGCTGTGCTGGGTGGCCTGGGAGGCTTCTCCTTGCTAGGCTGCTCAGCCACCCCCTCTTCCCTCCTCCCCTACCCCCTCCCTCCACTGGCCCTGCTTGCTCTCTCCAAACCTGGGTCACTGTGTAGTCTTTCTCTTCCATCCTGTCTTTGATGATGCGAATCAGAGGGCCGATGTTGTAGAACTCAGCTTCCTCCAGGACCCCTGGGACACAGAGCAGCCCAGTCACCTCTACTGTCTCCATGTCCTATTCTCCTTGGACCCAGCCCACTTCCTGCTCTGGTCATATCCTAGATAGGGTCCGTGAGTTCAAGGGTCAAGAAAGAGGGAACATTTCAGGGGTAAGGATTTGATCAATTGGTAGAGTGGCTTTGATCAGCATGTACAAAGCCCTGGGTTTGAGCCCCAGTACTGGCCAAACCATGAGTGGTGATAAAAACACTTATAATCCTAGTACTTGGGAGGCAGAGGACATCCTTGGATACATAACAAGTTTGAGGCCAGCTTGGGCTACACAAGACCTGGTCCAACCCAAACAAAAGGGAACACTTTTTTCCTTGGTGTCCACATAAGAGGCTGAGATGTTTCTCGGCTAGCTCTGTCTCCTGTGCTGTGATGGGCATGTGACTCAGGACTACCTGCCAGTTCACAGCCCATAGCTGTTTTGGGCATCAAGAGAGAAGGCTCACTGGGGCTTTGCCCTAGAATACATAGGGAGAGCCCAGGCTGCCCACTGTGTGCCCTCATTTATCAAACACATGCTAATTGCCAGGCCTGTGCTGGGAACACCACATTCTTTATGGCACTTGTCAGAACCAGAAGTGAGTTCTTTCATTTATGTCCACCGAACAACTGGGGAAACGGAGGCTATGGGAGAGAAACAGCTTGTCCAAGGTCACGTGTCCTGTAAGCCGCAGAGGCAAGGCAAGCTCCACTTTCAGAGCTCTGAACCCCTCTGTGGAGGTCCTGGGATGTGGGGGAAGCAGTGGTCACGGTCTGTGTGTTGTAGACTGACCTGAGAGACCAGCCATCCCTCCTCCTGCTCACTGACGTGTAAAGAGCTCCCAGGAGTCCGTACTGCAGGAAGTCTCTGCAGGGCAGGGGGTTGCTGGGCTCTCTGGGGTTAGAGATCACCACAGACTATGCATGTCCCCTCAAAACGTAACCTAACTGCCATGTGATGGAGGGACCCTGGCCAGGGGGAGGTGAAGAGTCACAAGGATGAAAGCCCAAGGGTGTGAGAGCTCTGACGGAAGAGGCTGACAGGCCAGTGACACCCTGGCTGCATGGAACACACAAGTGGACACTTGGCAGCGGGGGAAAGAGTGAGGGCCACAAGCCCCACGATAGCACACTGACCCTGAATCAAAGCCTGAGGAGTAAGGAGGGATCAGCGGCTGTGGTTACAGTCCCCTGGCCTCTGGTATTTCCTTACAGCAGCTGGAACTAGGTTGGAGGGTGTGTGTGTGTGGGGGGAACTGGGCGTGTGTGGTGGGGAAGGGGAGTTCTGATCTCCATTAGTGCCCAGAAATCTCCCAGGCCCTGGCAGAGAGGAACACTGAGCTGTGCCTAGGCGAGGCAGCTCCATGCTTTGAAAAACTTCCATCTACCGTCCCACTGCTTACTGAGGTGGGTGCGAGTGTTGCTACACTTCACAGACCCAGAGAGGTTAATTAACATGTCCACTGCCTCACTGCCTCCTCCCGAACTCCATCTCTTCAGACACTCCCCAGTCCCGGCTGAAGATGTCAGAGCACCAGGGCTTCAAGGAGCCAGAACCTGTAAACAGGTATTGGCTGTGACGTGGCCTCCCAGAGGGACCCGATGCTGAGCCCAGGCCGCGTCCATGTGATCTGTTCCCCTTGGACTGCTAGGCAGCCATCAGTAGGCTGGGCAGAGCCAGCTAACTACCTAACAATGAGCTCTGAGCATGATGCCCTCCCTGTCCTTTGGGGAACCTTCAGGTCACTGTACCCCATCGAGATCAGCCAGAGAAGATCATTGCAATAGAGACACCCACAGGTACACAGGACCCATCCGTAGTCCCAACAGGCACTCTTCCGAACATGGGTCATGATGCCCCTTTTGTAGGCACCAGTGGAGACTCAGCAAAGCCTGTCCAAGCTGTCCTGGTCTGATACAGAGCTATACTCAAGTGTACAGAGGAGAGCTAGTTTGGGGATGACTGTAGCCCCTGCCCCTTGTCCGTCCTTCACACTGCGTCCATGTCAGCCGGATCCAGATGAGAACCCTCACAGGCCCAGGAAGGACCAAACTTACACTGGACACAGTGCTGCCCACTTCCTGTAATGAGCCACTGGGTTGTGGAGGCTGCCAGCTTTGGGGAGAATCACCAGCTTCATCCACGGGCTGATGGGGGGCTGGTGGGAAGCCCTCCTCCCACCCCCACCCCCACTCCCCCGCTTGGGAGATGCAGAATAAGGCAGAGAAAGAAGACCCGACCCTTTCCCCATCCAGCCTGGGACATCACAGGCCACACCTGGCTTGCCAAAAGGCCAGGGAGAAAGGTCATTCAATCCCAAAGACAACAAAAGCCTCCGGGGAGCCTCATTGGCTCTTTTTTTCCACTTCCTGTTTCCACATCATTTCCCCAAGAGCACCCAGTGACAGCTTGGGTCTGTCAGCTCGGCAGAGACCTGGAGAATGAAACCCCACTCTAGGACAGGCAGAAAATCATGGGGGAAAGCAGATGTAACCAGCCCAGCACAACGGACCAACTCACCCTCCTCAGCCATGTCCTTGTCCAGCACCAGTTTGCCATGCCTGAGGAAGTTCAATATGGGCCCGAAGTAGGTGGGGTCTCGGTCAATGAGGTAGGCCCCGGTCTCATCCTGTGGACGAGATGACCACAGGCAGTGTGAGGTATGCAAGCTTCCCCCAGCCCAGCCCCACACATAAGCTCAATTCACCGAAGGCTGGAAAAGGGAGAGAGGAAATGGGGAGAGATGGAGCAGCAAGGCTCCGGGTTCCAGCCCTGCCTCTGCCTTTTCTAGGTTGTGTGACCTTGAGCCAATCATCTGGCCTCTCGGAGCATCTCTTCTCTCACCCATAATTAGAGGATTAAGTGTGATCGTAGAGTAGGACAGGACTTCCGGAGTGGCCCCTACCTCGGCACAGGACCCAGCGAACTCCCTCCTGAGAAAGTTTCCCTCTTGGAGGTTGTGCCCCAAGCCAACCCCACTATCCACCAGATGTCTGCAAGTTTCCAAAGCAGCTGCTCTCCGATTGGACATCCACAGCCTACAGGGGAGCCAGCAGGGGGCTCACCCAAGGGCACAGTGGGAGAGGGCCACAGGATGGGAGCCAGGGGACTTTGGCAAGCCCACTCCAGAGACCTTGCACGTGAGGAGGCCAAAGTCTGAGTGCAAGGAAGTCCTTCCTATCCCTCTACCCCAGACTCCTCCTGGGTCATTCTAGGAGTTGGTAGGAGAGCAGGGTGAGCCCACAAGTCGTATCTGCAAAGCCAGGGCTCTTCCCCACATGAAGCCCAGCTCCAAGACACTCAGGCCTCCTCCGCCCAGTTCCTTGCACCCTTCAGTTGCCCACACCCCAAGGGCGTGGAGAAGCAGCCGCATCAACTCCGTTCCTAACGCTGGAGTCAGCCGGGCCGTACGGAAGGCCGGACTTCTCCGTCCCTCCCCACCGCTCCACAGCAAGGGAGCGTCCCGGATCCGAGGCAGCGCTCCAAGACTCCAAATGGCCGCGGCCTGTGCTGTCCCGTTGCTACGGCAATGGGTACAATGATCCCTCTCCGCCCGGCTTCCTCCCCCTCTTCCTGCGCGGGCTCCCCGCCTCCGAACCCTAGGAAAGCTACACCACCCAGGCCTGAGGCAGAGGGACGCGCAGGCGGGACAGTTCTAGAGCGCGGACCCGGGGTCAGCGGGCTCACCCTGTCGGACTGCAGCTCTTCGCCCTGGCACAGGCGGCTGAGGAAGGACTTCTGCTCCCGGCACAGCGTCTGGCGGGTGGTCAGGAACACCGTGCCCCCCACGTTCAGCCGCACCCACTTGCCCCAGCCGCCCCCGGCGCGGCCACCCGCCCCCGCCGGTGGCGCTGCCTCCCCGGCCTCCATCCTCATCGCCGGCCGCGGTGTCTGCATCCTTCCCTCCGCGCGCCGCGGGCGGGTACCAGGCACGGAGCATGCCGGGAGCTGTAGTCTGGAGCCAGGGCTGGGATGCGCTGCTCTTGTCCTGGCGTGTCTCGGACAGCAGGTCCCGCCCCACATTACCTTTTTTGGCGGCCGCTTGGCCAGACTGTTTGGTTTGCAGAACGCCAGGGTCCTAGGAAAACGGGGATCCCGCAGTCGGCTATTCCTCCGATTTGCTCCTTTGTGCGGGGGCCCCAGCTGAGGAATGACTGACCTGAGAAGAACTTTCTTCCTCCAGAGATTCCTATATTTACCTGTACCTACTTTTTAATAGGCTCGAGAGCCTGTATGTGAACTTTTGCATATACGTGTGTGCCAGTGTGTGCGCGCGCGCTCGTGCGCGTGTCCGTTGAAGGGGTTGGAACCCAGGACCTCTGGTATGCTAAACCACTGAGCCACACAGCACCATTTCTTTCTGTTCTGTGTTTGGCAGAGGATCATAGGGATGAGGGCGGGTCACCTCTACCTCCTCCTAAATTCTTTGAGGACATGTAGTTGGATTTAGGGTTGGTTGAACATTTCTGTGTGCCAGAAAGCGGTGTGAACATACATACGTATTACTCATTTCAGCTTCCTGCAGGCCTGTCATGCTCACATCACCAAAACAGCAGCACAGGTGGGGCCCCATACCAGAGTTTGTTTCCTGTGCTTTCCCAGGGTTGTCAAGGATCAGGCCCAGGACTCCCACAGTGATGCTCCACCCAGCTCCCTGCACCTCTCATCTGCCCACAGTCCAGGGGCAAGCAGAGTCAGACACATCAACTCCTTTCCCAGCTCTGGAGTCAGTCTGGACAGAGTGGCTTGAGGGGTGTGAAGGCAGCCCTGGCTTGTAGCGCTTGTGGGGCAGATCATAAGGGTCTGCAGGGTAGTCTGGAGGGGGCAGAAGCCAGAGTGCTCAGGACACCAGTCTTGGGCTAGTCTGAACGAACAGAGTCTGCTTAAGGAGTGGTCGTCCAGAAGACAAAGCTCAGGTCCAGGCTCCCCTGATGCCACGTGATTCCATAAATAGGCTAGAACTGAAGCTTGGAGACCTGGTAGCCTGCACAGGTCTGCTCTGCAAGACAGGGGAAGGAAATAGCCCCTCCCCCATGTTTTTGAGACCCCCTCCTCCCCCTGCTGCCTCTCCCCATGTGGAGTGTGGGCTGTGAAACAGGACTGAGGGGGCACCAAGGCTCTCAGCAAAGCCGGAATGCCGCTGGGACTGGTGTTCAGGGTGATTATTGGGATGGGGAACTAGGTGGGAAGGAAAAATTGGTGTGTGGGGGGAACATATTTCATGGACATGATCTCTGCTGTTCTCCCCTCACTGTTCAGTGAGCTCTTGAGGACAGTTGTCCCTTTTAAGACAACACAGCAGGTACCCAAAGTACCAAACCCTGGACCTGACTTAGGGATGGCCTAGTTTCACTTTTCTGTTGATGTAATATTAACATCCTGCCAAAGCCGACTTGGGGGAAAAATGTTTTATTTGGCTCATAACTCCAGGTCACATCCTTTCCTTGTCGGGAAGTCAAGGTGGCAGGACCTTGAAGACGCTGGTCACATCCACAATGGAGAGCAGAGAGAGAATGAATGCAATGTGCTTGTACTCCATTCACTTCATCTACTCTCACACAGTCCTGGACCCAACCCTAGGAAATGGTGCCACCCACAGTGGGCTGGTCTCTCCACGTCAACTAACATAATCAAGACAATCTCGAACAGACATGCCCACAGGCCAACCTGATTTAGACAGTTCATGACCTCTCTTCTCAGGTGATTCTAAACTGTGTCAAGTTGACAATCAAAACTCGACATCACTGAGGAGGTGAGTGGAGCAAACCCCTTATAAAGATGGAAAGCAGGTCTTCCTCCTACAGGTGTCCTCCAGCCAGGGCCCTGTTATAAGTGCCTGGCCATCGACACCAAAAGCAGTCAGCGAGGACAAGGTCATCAACCACTGTGTTCTCAAATCAGGCTCAGCCGAGGGAGGTGGCTCAAGCCTTTAATCCCAGCACTCAGGGAGGCATAGGCAGGCAGATCTCTGTGAGTTCGAGGCCAGCCTGGTCTGCAAAGTGAGTCCAGGACAGCCAAGGCTACACAAAAAGACCCTGTCTTGAAAACACAAAACAAAACAGAAGAAGGAGGAGGAGGAGGCAGGAGGGAGGGAGGGAGGGAGGGAGGGGAAAAGGAAGGAAGGAAGGAAAGAAGGAAAGAAGGAGAGAAGGAAAGAAAGCCCATGCTCTTGGTATTCTGTCATGAGAATGGTGATGGCATCAGCCACCAGAGCGGCAGGTACTGTTCACTGAGGGATTTTTCTGGTTCAAGTGGGCTGTTACCATTCTGAGACTTGAATACGGATCCTACTTCTCCATGTCTATCTTATGGTACATAAAATAAGGCTCAGGGACTGTGGGCTTGTCCAGTCAGTGCTGGAAGAGGCTCTGACTCAAAGGTTGTCCCACCCTCCTCAGGTCCTGTGGCAACCCTGCAGTGGCTCTCTTGAGGCCACACCACAGGGGAGAGGACCGCAGTCCACACACCTGCTGGTGACTCTGGGCCCAGCACAGTTCAGGGCACTGTCCTGTTTGGCTCCGATCCCAGAGGTGTCACATGGAGGCTGGGCCAGTCCCCTGAGGTAGGTTTGCCTCAATTTTCCCTCCTTCTTTCAGAACTCCTGCCTGGGTGGCAGAGCCCCTTCAAACAGATTCCTGAAGTTCTCCCCCTGTGTTAATGTTTCGTTACTGTAACAAAGTACCTGAGTAAAATCACTTGAAAGGAGAAAGAGTTATTATGTTTTGCTCGGTTTCCGTGGTTTCATTGACTGTTGATTTTAGTTTCCCTTTTTAGGGGTGGGGTGGGGTTGAACCTAGGTCAATCTGCTCATCTTGTTGTGGGAAAGAAGGAAGAGAGAGAGGTTCTACCGTTCTGAAGCATGTCCCACAGTGACCCACTTCCTCCTCCTAGGTCCTATCTCTGAATAGCCCATTTAGCTTGGAACTCATCAGTGGGTTAATCCACTGATAAAATGGCTCCTTGTGCTAATCATCCCCAATGATGCCGTGAGCTGGGGACCAAGTTTTCACAAATGAGCTGGGTAGGGAGCACTTCAGATCTAAACACAACCCCTTCGAAGTGACACCCCCCCCCCAAAAGCGGGTCACATCGAAAGCCAGGTAACAAGGTCCAAGTCCCGTAAACAGCCCACAGCTGCCACTATATTCCTTCCCATTTCTGCCTGGGCTTTGGTCTGGCCCCTTTGGGGAGGGAATGCATGGCAGACTAGGAGGATCTTCATCCAACTGTGGAAACGTCCTCAGCCCTTCTTTCCAGGTGTCTTTCATGTATCACTGGGTATGCTGAGCACCTACTCTGTGCCAAGATTGAAACCTGGAGATGAAGATGTCAGAGGTGGCCCCTGTCTTTCACCCGGGCTTGCTTGCTTCAGGGAAGGTGGGCTTGAGAGGGTGAGGAAAAAGCCCAGAATCCTGGCAGCCAGACTGCAGTCACGCATTGTCTTATCTTTGTGGTTTGTTTATTTGCATGGGGTTTTTGCTGCTTCCTCAGAAGACAATTGGGAAACACTTAGCATTCTTTAGATACTTTCCAGGAAGGTGGCTAAGCCTGAAGAGAGTCAAACTTTAAATTCTCCACTGCCCCCTTTGGGCCTATCTGATGCTTTTCCGGAGGTCCTGGTTCAGCCAGAAATGGGGACAGGTGAGAGCGGAGCACAGGGGTGTAGTCTCCCACACAAGGCTGCCAACCAGCAGCCCAGCTCTGTGGCTTATCTGCTGGATGGCCTTGGAAAGGTCACGCACTCTCTCTGAACCTTATTCCCCCACCTATAAAACGAGACCGACAGCAGCTGTGAAGAAGCGGTCAGTCACGAAAGAGGAGTGCTCACCATGCCAGCTACACGGAGGCCAGAGAGCATCAGCTTTTATGAAGCCAGCCAGCTATTCTGTCAAGAGCGTTGCTTGAGCCAAAGGTTGTCTCATTAGCCGTGGGTCAGCCAGCCTACCACCCACTCCATGCTGGGACTCCAAGGGAAGGCAGGAAGACAGGCTACCCCTAAATCCTCCAGGACAGAGTAGCTGCCGTTGCATGCTAAGCCCCACGGCCCAAAGTGACCCTCCAGTCATTCCACTGTAGGGTCTCAGAAGACCCCCTGAGTTCTCATCTGAGCACATCGCTCGTGGGCTGTCCCATTTCAAGTGTTCTCCTTTTAGCAGCACCTAGCACCTGAGTGGCTTGTGTCACCTCTGCTGGCAGTTCTGTGACAAAGATGTCATTCATTTTGTTCTCCCCACCTCCAAGTTCAGAATGTCAGAACATCCCTATTAGCTTCAAGCCCTTGTTTGGTTCCTCATGTCAGATCCAATTCCACCCCCACCTGGGGGTGGGCTCTGCGCTCATGCTGTGTGGGTGCCGCCTGGCAGTCAGCACCCCGTGCCGGGTCACACGAGGAGATGGAGTGGGTCAGAGAACACACATCTAGCCGTGGGAACTCTTCTCACTGAGCAACAGGCTTCGAAAGTCCAGGGTCTGAATCTGTCCCGTGGTCCTCCACTCATGACATCTGGCTCGCTGGGTCTGCAGCCTCGTCAAACCTCACCTTACACTATTTGCAATAATCAAGCCATGGTGTTAGTTCATTTCGCAACCTCCCAGTGTCCTTCCAGGTAATGAAGGTTGGCTCCCACGATGGAACACCTACAGTGTGCTGAGGCTTGGTAAAGGTGGGGTCCTGGGTAGGGGGGAGAACAGACCCACAGGCCTGGATGTTCCTAACAACTGCATTGCCATGTTTTCACTTAGAATGTTCTAGAATTTTAGCAGATGTTCACCAATATTGTCTCAGGGGTTGGGGCTTGGTTTCCGAGAAAGCCCAGGGTGGGGTGCACACCGGTAATCCTACAACTTGGAGAAAGACTGCATAGGAAGTTTGAGGTCAGCCTAGGCTGGGGAGACCCTGTCTCAAAGATACATAGATAGAGAGATGATAGATAGATAGATAGATAGATAGATAGATAGATAGATAGATAGATAAAATGAGCCCTCCATCCGTCCCTTGAGCTCACAGGACTTGAGCTCACAGCCCATAACTCTCTCCCATTCCATGGGGTGCCTTTACAACTCCACTTAAAATGTTGTGAAAGGGCAGTCTGAGGCCAAGCATGGTGACACACACCTTTAATCCTAGCACTTGAGAGGCAGAGGCAGGAGAATCTCTGTGAGTTTGATGCCAGCCCGGGATATACAAGGCTAGTTCCAAGAGAGCCAAGACTGTATAAAGAGACCCTGTTTCAAAACAGGAAGAAAGGAAGGGGGAGGAAGGAGAAAGGGAGGGAGGGATGGGGAGAGGAAGGGACGGAGGGAAAGAGGAAGGAAGAAAGGAAAGAAGGAAAAGAAGACAGGAAGGAAGGAAAAAAAGGAAGGAAGGAATTGCCTGCTCATGTTTTGCAGGCACAAACCTGTGATGTGACAGTAGCTGGCCTCCAGCAGAACCGCCTGGGCCTGGGAGCTGCTCCCTTCAGCCAGCAGGGGGCGCTCATCAGACCCCTCCGTCCTGAGAAGGAAGACACACTGACCTACCGGTTCCGCTGCGGTCTAGGTGGCTGGGTGTTCAGAAGCTTGGCTATGACCTGTGGCTTGTTTGTCTGTTCTCAACCTACACCGTGTGTCCCTCAGAATCCCAGCCCTGGCCATCCGCGCCAGGCACGTGGTGTGTGATCACTTTAATCCCAGTCTAGGCTGCGCTGAAAGGATCCAGAGGAAAGTTCCCGCTCCATCCTATCCTCCCCCACCCCGCCCCCATCTGTGACCTTCTGCAGAGGCAGCTCCTGGTGGCAGCCAAGGATACAAGCCGAAGAAAGGAAGGGCAGAGAAGACATCCCTTGCCCAGACTCTCTTCTGGTGGGACTTTCTTGAGACTAGAACACGTGTCTCAAACTGGCTAGTTCTGTTTTGTTTTCTGGTGGTTGTGGTTGTGGGGGGGGAGGCGTCCTTTGGAGCTCTCACTTCTGGGAATGGTTCAGTGGAATGCCCTTCCTCTGATAGGTCCTTGGATACTGCTCCAAGAATAACGCTATAGGTTGTGGGTCCCGACCTGTGGGTCTCGACTTCCTAGACAGTCCAACTGTCCTTAACCACTTTCATCGTGAGAACAGCTTTAGATGGTCTCTGTATCTTGTTTTCAGGATGTGGGTCCAGTTAGCTGCCCAGCGGAGACGGAATAAAAAAAAAAATGTATGAAAAATAAAAACGTTTATCTTCAGGCTTAAAGAAATGTTACAAAAATACTCCCCCATCCCTAAATATCACTGCTTCATTACCTTTGTCATCTACCCCTCCCTCTCTCTGCCTTTTCTTGCTCTCTAAGCAGTTTTTGTTCTTTTAATTAATAAATTGCCAAGTTGTCAGTTGTCAGTGGCTTCTTCCTTGTAAATTCAGCGAAGCTTTCTAACACCAGGCCCATTCCCCCGTGCCTACAGTATAGGCTCAGTATAGGATCCAGGTTGGGGTGAGGTGGCGATCGGGGGGAGGGCTAGGCCTGATACGATACTGTAACCTGTCTACAGATGTCCTCAAACTTCCATCTAATGTTCTTTCTAACTGAAGAAAAGACATGCAAAAACCAAAACCAAAAACAAATGAACAAACAAGAACAAAAACCATCTCCATCCAACCTGTCCGGTACTTGATCTGCCAGCTCCTGCCCTCACTCCTACTATGTCGCCTTGCTGTCCTGGAACTCAAGATCCTCTAGCCTCAGCCTCCTGAATGCTAGAATTCCAGATCTTCACCACCACACGGAGCCCCTCTGCTCTCTGCTGGTCTGCAGCGGCTCCTGTGTTTCGCTTTTGAAGCCCGTAGGTGACCTGTGTAGCGCGCTCTTCACTGTGGCTCTGGGTCCCCTCGCCACTGAGCTGCTTTCTCAGCAGCTGGGTGCCCCCTCCTGGAGAGGTGCTGAGGGTAGGTTTCCAAGCCCTGTGGTCGCCTCTCCTTCCTGAATAAATGATTTGTTGAGGAGAGAGGGGAGGGCATGCTGATTGTCTTCTCCTCCAGCTAATCTAGCTCATTATGAATCTCAGTATTCGCTGATTAATCCTGTGTGGAATAATCAACTGTGGTGATGGCCAAGCTCTGATTTTGTTATCTGCTTCTGTATTCACTGGGTGTCTGTCTATTGAACAGCCACCCCCTGTCTCCTGAGTTAATTAACTAACTAGTTAATATCAGTACAGAATATTAATTAATGCACATATTAATTAATTAAAATGTAGGCTATCGCTTAATATTAATGCCAACTACTAGAGTCTTTATTCTACGGGTTATATAATATGTTACTACTGTTATTTTTACACTTAAAATACCTAAGATTTGATTAATGGAAACTTCATCTTCAGGGCTTCTGTATCTCTTTGTCTTTAAATTACTGGACTGGGAATGTGAATGAACTGGTAGAGTGCTCACCTGCCGTACATGAAGGCCTGGATTCCATCCCCAGCACAGCATACAGATGTACAGCATGGCAAAGGATGGCAAATCCAGCGTTCGGGAGGTAGAGACAAGAGGGCCAGAAGTTCAACGTCATCCTCAGCTATACTGAGAAGCTGAGGCCATTCTGGGCCTGTGAGACCCTCTCTAATGAACACACACACACACACACACACACACGAAGCTATTAAGTGACTTAATACTTAATATTTTAAAATTGTAGTAAAGCATAAAAAACAATGAAATTAGACGACCTAAGAGATTTTAAGGCCAGTGTTCAGTGGCATAAAGTCATACTTCTGACATCACCCGCATGAAAACACTATTCCAGCATTACCACCATTGCCACGGTCCCCACCACCAACATCCTCACCGTCCTCAACAAATCACCATCCCCGCCATTCCCACAGTCCCCTTCATCCCCTTCATCCCCTTCATCCCCGCCATCCTCACCAGTACCACCACCACCTCCACCACCACCCCCTACCGCTACCATCCCTGCGAACAGCACCAGATGGAGAATGCACAAATGCTCACCACGTTCTCTCCCAGCTCCAGCAGCGACCAGGTTCTTCGCACGGATAATGCAGCTTAAACGCCCGCCTGGCCAGGTTCACAGCCCTGAGGTCATTGCTCCTGTGGGCCCTTAGTGAACAGCGCAAGTTAGGATAGTGTGTCTAGTGTGTCTAGCCACGTGTTTCTAGTCCCACACGTGGCTGCACACAGAGACACACGCTCGTACCCGTGCATGCACACAATCACGTGCGTTCATTTCTCTCTCTCCTTCCCCTCAGAACCCTGAGGTCACTGACACTTCTAACTCTGACCCAGGATGGTGAGTCACCTCTCCCCTGCTGCCTTGTTTTCCTCTCTCTAGCAAAGAAGACGTTGGTTTCCAGGTTTCTGGATTTGCTCGTTTTGTCTTTTGTCTGAAACACACACAGTCCTAGCAGCCGAATGTCACCTTCAAGTATTGCCTGGATGGGCTGAGGCGCTGAGAGAGCCAAGGGCTTGTCTCTGCCTGAATCACAGCTGGCTTAGCTTGCTACGGAAAGTGCTGTGTTCCGTTCTCATCACCACTGCCGATTGATTGGTTGGTTAATTGGTTGGGATTATTTTTTGGCTTGGTTTGGTTTCGGTTGTCACAAATCTATAAGCAGGAAAACACAAAAGTACAGTTCCAGGACTCCACCGATCCTGATATTTCCGCACATCCCCATTGGTTCTCATTCCTTTCTGAGTTATTCTTTCCCATGACATTTTACAGGAGTGAACAGGACCACGTCTCTTTCTGAACTTCCGTTTTCTTACACAGTAGGAACCGCAGCCGGTACTGTGCATGGTCTTTTCTGCTTTACTTTTTTCACTTAACACTTTGTCTTAGGCCTCATATCAAAGTTTGATAGGCTTTGTTAACTTCCTATCTCTCTCTTTCATTTTTAAAATGTTTCTGTCACCAATATTATTATTATGTGTGTGTGTCTCAGGTTGTCAGGCTTATGCGGTAAGTATTTTTACCTGATGAGCCATCTCACTGACCTTTCTCTCTCTCTCTCTCTCTCTCTCTCTCTCTCTCTCAGGGCTAGAGAGACAGCTTAGCACTTAAGAGAACTTGCTGTTCTTCCAGAGGATCCCAGTTCATTTTCCAGCCCCAGCTCCTCTGACGGCACCTACATACATGTATTGTACAAGCATACACACAAATTAATTTTTTTAATCTTTATAAAATAAGTAAAACAAGGTCTTGCTATGTTGTTGAGGCTGGCTTCGAACTCTCAGTCACCCTGCCTCTGCCTCCTTGGGGTTACAGTTGGCCACCAAGTCCACCATGCCCATCACACCCACCATGCCCTAACACTGGTTGATAAATTTATTGCTATTGAAGTCAAAGTTTTCTCTCCCTTCTCTATTGTTTGAGTGTCTTCAGAATGTCTATTTGCATATGTTAATTTTTACAGGACTGATTAACTGTTTAGGTAGCTCTTAGTCTTAATTCTCTGTGGTATTTCAAGTCATATTACTTGAAAAGAAAATAAAAGATTTGCTTTCCTTCTGTCTTTCAGATTTTTATTTGTTTGTCCTAGGCTGGCCTGAAGTTCCTCATTCTCCTGCTTCAGCCACCAGAAATTACAGGCATGTGTCACCGTGCTTGACCAGTAATTAATATTGTAAAAATCAGTTATTTTATTTATTTATTTATTTTTGGGTTTTTGAGACAGGGTTTCTCTGTGTAGCCTTGACTGTCCTGGAAGTCCCTCTGTAGCTCAGGCTGGCCTTGAACACACAGAGATCTGCCTGCCTCTGCCTAAGTGCTGGTATTAATAGTGTGTGCCACCACTCCTGGTTTTATTCCATTTTGTTCTATTATTTTATTTTATTTTGAGACAGGGTTTCTCCGTGTAGCCCTGGCTGTCCTGAAACTTGCTCTGTTGACCAGGCTGGCCTCAAATTCAGAGATCTGCCTCTGCCTCCCAAGTGCTGGGATTAAAGGTGTGCACCATCATGACTGGATGAAGATTTGCTGCTTAAGATCATGAGGCTTCCAGTTACCTTGACAGTGATCCTTTCTTCTGGTGACTCACCCTCCCCTGTGCTCACTGGCTGACGGTCTTCCAGCATGTGCCAGGGCTCCCCTGAGCCTGGAAAAATTCTTGTTTCTGTATCTCAGAAGAAAAGCCGAGGCCCAGGAATACAGTTTCTGGGCAAGGCCAACTCCGAAGTGCCAGGCATAGGACTGCACTGATCCACGATTCAACTATCTTGTCAGTGGGTGCTTTGGACCATGACCCTTATTGGCAATGGTGCGGAAAACTGGAACATTCTGATACAGCTGGTTAGACAGGGCTGGGAAAGGCCTCAGCACGGTGGGGGTGCTCAGCAAATATTTGTCAGTCGGACAAAACTCTGGCCATTGCTGGTGTTGCAAGCTCCTCCTTGGATCCCACAGAGTGGGGGTGGGGAGGGGTGCTTGCCGGCTGAGGCGGGGCCTGCAGAGGGCAGTCAATTATTCTGGGGTTCACCCTCACAGGAGGCAGGGCAGAGCTCGGAGGTGGCCCTGGGTCATTGCTGGAAGACCCTGGCTAAGTTCAGGTTTCCTCAAAATCTGTTCCCATTGCGTCGGATTTTCCAAGGACAGAAAAGCCTCAGCTGGGTAGTCTTGAGTGGGGGGTGGGTCGAGAGTTTCTGGCTGAAAACCCATCCCTCAAGCCTCCCCTAGAGCTGTGGAAGCGATTTGCCATGTGTCATGCATGTGGTGCACATATTTCTGTCCTCTGTAAATCTGGAAGAAGAGCGCAGGCGTGGTCCTCCGAGAGACCCCTGCACTGGATGGTTCTCCAGTGAGGCTCCCCTCAGGTTAGCTGTGCACTCCACCTCTCTCGAGTTCTTGTTCTGTTTTCCCTTATAAATGCAGCCTGTTAGAAAGCAGATCACTTCACGGTGCTCTTTACTCTCTGGAAAATGATCGAAGGTTTTGGTTTCCTCTCTTGGTTTGGAGGCTCCTGAAGCAAAGACACGATTCTTGTGTTAATTATTTTTGTCTCCTGATGCCAGAGAAAAAAAGGTAACCGTGCCTAGCTACTAAAAATATGCTAAAAATAAACACCGTTGGGGCTGGTTAGGCGGCTCAGTGGATAGAAGCACTTGCACCCAAGTAGGGTGACCTGAGTTTGATCCCTCAGACTGGGAAGGAGAGTCCTGACTCCCAGAGATGTTCTTGGATCTTATGTGAGCATTGTGGAGGGCAGAGAGAGAGGGAGAGAGAGAGAGAAAGAGGGAGAGAGAGGTAAAAAAAATGAAAAAGTGTAAAAATACAAAATAAGTAACTAAGTAAGTAAATAAACAAACCCAAACATTAGTAGTTGATTCTTACTGTGTCCAGCATCAGGCTGAAGTATTTCTGTACATTATGTTAGTTTATCCCTCCTTTTGCTTAAGGAAGAACAATGAGGTCAACTTAAAAGATGAGGAAATCAAAGCTAAGGGAGTCTGCAGCAAGCCCAGTTGGTCAGGAAGCCCCTGTGGAGAGGCTGGGTCAGGAGGGAGAAGGGCTCATGTCTCTCCTAGAACAGACTCCTCCAGGGAGACCAAGCAAGGCTCACCTGAGCCAAGCGGGAAGGGAGGAATTGGATGTGAAACTGGGGGGCTTCACATCAGTTGAGGGGCTGAGAGTGTCTCTGCCTCTGCTGTTCCTGACGGCTGCTGTCCACCGTCCTTTGCTTGTGAGGTAGTGTTCTCTCCTTGGAGTCTCATAGTTGGACATCAACTGGCATCTGTGGGGCAGAAGCCAAAAATGCTGCTGAGTGTCCAGTGGGTAGGGGAGGCCCTCAGGGCAGAGTTGTCCAGCCTGAGGCTGTCTGTGAAAGGTTTCTGTCTGACTCCCCCCTTCTGAAGTGACTGGCTTTTCACTTCACAGAACAGTGGGCAGGGCTCCAGGAGGGCGGGGCTTCCTTCAGAACTCTTGCTGCTGGTAGCAAGAGGCCATGCCACTGGCTCCTCCCTGTTCTGTGGACTTAACAGAATCAGAGAGGGAGCTCAGCATCAGGATCCTGGGCCTGGGTCCCAGCTCTGCAGGAAACACACCATGGTTAGGTACTGTCTCACTTTGGTATATTCCGAAGCTAAAACAGCTAATGCCACCTCCCAGGTCCTAGTGACAGCTGATGTGGTGCTTCTGGGAGGGCATTCAGGGAGAGGGGTCTGTAGCTTGGCTCTGTAGTACAGCAGTTCTCTAGCAGGTATGAGGCCCTGGGTTCAATTCCCTGCACTGCCAGAATGGGGCAGAAAACTCAGGGAAGGATGACCAAGAACTTTTTAGATACCTCTGCTCAGCTCTGCCAGAGAATAACTACAGACAGCAGTGTGTGGAGTCCCTCTTCTGGAACAGCGGGTAGGCTGGTTCTCTGGAGCAGAAAGGCTCAAAGCCCTCAGTCCCCCCATACTCCAGCAAGGTTGGAACAGCTGCCTATGCTGTGGACCTTTCTTTCTCCTGAAAGGACCTCCTCTGTTGTTCACCTGCATGTAAAAGGCTTCCTGTGGGGTCCCAGACAAGCCACAGCTAACTTCACCTGACATCACCCAGAGGCAGGGCTGTGGAGACATCATAATCGGTTTCGGGCTGGCGGGGCTTACATTCAGCCCTCAGGACCTCGGGTCTCAACACACACGCAGATCCACAGGCACACAAACTCACATGTGCACACATACAAATAAAATGAAGAGCCCAGAAGGCAGAGGGAGACGCCAGGATTGTGGGTGGATGAGTTTGTCACAGCATCTGAGAACAGGGTCTCTGAGGCCCCAGCATCAACCGAAGGCTACAATGTTTTCCCCCCAGGCCGGGAGACCTCCTAAAGCTGCTAGGTGTGCAGGGACCCCTGGCTCCTCAGGAAACAGACGTTCTCACAACCACAAAGCTTCTGTGCGTTTTGTTTTATTTCTCTACAGTGAAACAAGCTAGGTGGGCCCCAGCTTAGCACCTTGCAGGCTGGTCTGCTGCCTGGCCTCCCTCCCTCCCTCCCTCCCTCCCTCCTTCCCCTGGGTACCCTTTTATTGCCTGCCACCTTCATAGCTACCTCCACTGGGCTCCCAGGAGTCACTGGATCTCCCGGTCTCTGGGGTGTCACCCCAAACACCACCTGAGTTGTCTGAGGAAGGACCCTCCACAAAGCAGAGTCAGGGTGACCAGACTTGGCACTGCGGTGGTCAGGTGTCACTCAAGCTGTACTGTGTCCTGCCGGGCCTCACTGGGTCTTCCCTCGGCCCTCGGAGATGATATGCTCGGGCTGGGCACGCATGTACCACTCCACCCAGGAGCCGTCATAGACAGGCACGTCGGGTTTGCCACAGAGGAAGGCCCCTAGGGCCACGTGGCAGGCTGTGACACCGGAGCCACACGTGGCAACCAAGGGCTTGGACAGGTCCACCTTCTTTTCCTGGAACATGCGTTGGATCTCCTCTGGGCTCTTCTCCAGACCCTCCTTGGTCAGGAATTCAGTGAACGGGATGTTTATGGAGCCGGGGATATGGCCGGGTTCAATGCCTGCACAAGAGGGACACAGGAAGGGCAAGTTGAGTGATGCCTAGTGTTGCTGGTATTTGTGGTATCAAGCCCACCAAGGCAGAATGCCACACGGCTCCAACGACTTATCTTATCCTCCAGCTACCAGTGCTAGGCAGCCCCACTACACAGATGGCCAGCCTGAGGAACACCCAAAGCCACCAGACCCAGATAATTGCTGGCTCGAGTTTGAGCCCAAGACTCTACCAGAGTCACACAAGACCCTGAGCTTCCTGACTGTGAACCTTGGGGGCAGCAGAGCCATACACAGGACCTCTGTCCAACGAGAACTTGGGACAGGAGGAGGCCTAGAGACTGTGTACAGGGCAGACAGGCAATAATTAGATGATTGCTAGTGTGACAAGAATGCCCTGGGATTATAGCATAAAAATAGCAGCAGTACGCAAATCAGCTGACAAGGCAGAACGCTTGCTTCGCGCCTGACAGTACCTGGACCCCGTCAGCAGCATTTTCTCCTTTAATACCATCCAAATTCCACGAGAAGAAATGACTGCCACCCCCATCCCCAGGAGAACAAGGTGCAAACACTAGCATGCTCCAGCTGGCAGTGGGTAGAAAGAGTTGTAACCACCCCAGAGCCTGTGCTTGTACCTAGGGAGGGTGGGGCCTTCTCCCAGGATGAGTAGAAGCATGCAGATAGGAAGAGCCCAGGAATTAGGCAGAAAACATCATTGCTGCCAGGGCTCAGACAACAGGCCTGGACGACTTTGGGCTCCCCCTGGTCACCAGAGAAGTCAGGGTTTGTTTGTTTTTCTTTCTATTTTTCTTTTTTGTTTCAAGACAGGGCTTCTCTCTGTAGCCTTGGCTGTCTTGGACTCGCTTTGTAGACCAAGCTGGCCTCGAACACACAGCCATCCACCTGCCTCTGCCTCCCCGAGTGCTGGGATTACAGGTGTGTGACGACACACACCTGGCTGGGGAAAATCAGTCTGTATTCTTAAAGAGAATTCAGTCTTGATGCTGGGGGTGTGGCTCAGCGAGTAGATGGCTTGCCTAGCATGCATGAAGCCTTGGCTTTCACCCTCAGCACCCCCAAAAACAATTCTGGGGATGCCTGCCTGTGATCCCAGCACTTGGGAAGTGAAGGCAGGAGGATCAGAAGTTTAACGTTACTAAGTTACATAGTCATGTTTGAAGCCAACTTGGGCTACACAAGACTCTGTCCACAATAAAAAAAAAAAAAAAAAAGAAAGAAAAAAGTGTGGATTAGGAGGAGTGTGACTTTACCCATTGCTCGGAAGCCCCATGAGCTCCAACCTGCGTTTTGTCTCTAGATTTATTCCAGCCAGAGGTTGCTAAAGCCCTGTTTTCACAGGAAGGCTGAGACTCACACCACAGTGAAACCTCACAGCTGTCAGTTGGGCCATCTGGATCCTGAAATGCATCTGTGAGAAACTTCTGCCTTGGTTTCCCCGTACAGGGAGGGACAGACAGGTCTTTGTGGGAGCTGCTGGTCAGCACTGGTCTCCATCCTCCGAGGACAGCTAGAGACGGCATTCCTGGGCTCAGGGAGGATCCAGTGACTTGGTCATTCCCCAGTGAAGTGAGTCTCCTAAGTCAACCCAAGCAGTCTTTTGCAAAGCCCCGAGAGGAGCAGGCTATCCAGCCAGGGTGCAATGGCTAAGTCAAGTCAGGGCTTCCTACACCTCCAGCTTTACCAAGCAAAGCATGCACCCTGCCCTGCTGGACTGACACAGCAAATTGCAGCCGTGCTTGGCCAGGAAGTAGAAATGGTAAATGCTAAGAAGCCTTCCAGCCTGGTAGCCTGGATCGTGTTAACTAGGCTGTGAGGTCCTCACCATTCAGTCCCATCTACAGGTGAGTAAGGGCTGTAGAAAATAGTTGGCTATTAAGGGTTATTATGAAGCCTCAGATTATGATGGCGGCTGATTATCTATCCCACTATCATATCGATAAAAGACATAGGCACCTGTTAGATTTTTAAGATGTCTATACATTGGGGCTGAGTCTCTGCTTCCTTCTTCCCTACTCTCCTTCCTGCCTCTCCCCACCTAAGCTCCTTCTCCTGCAAGGCCTCTGACCTTAGCTCCGCCTACCTTACTTCTGCCCTGCCCGGGTGTGTAGGCAACTTTCTTTAGCCAGTCAGGGGTAATTTCTTCGGAGGCAAGGTTACACAGTTTATCACTTTGGTATACACAAGGGACTGTTCATAGAAGAGTAAGAATCTTGGGGGTGCAAGCAATTAACCTCTGAACGCAAAGCACCAGACAAATAAGTGTAGTTGATGGCAGGACACTCTAAATATGTCCGAAGGAGCATGGGTAGAGAAACACTGGCTGATGATGCCACTCCCCACCTCGTGGGTGCAGTTTATCTGAGTGTGCGAACAGAGCTGGGCAATTTAGTTACGTTTGCTCTTTTACCCCATGACATCGCACTGCGTTTCCCGTAACCTATTGTTCTCTTTATACACGTACAAGGGCCACCACCCAGAGGGGTGACCTGCCGGGTGCTACACAGGAAGTACAGCACAGCCAGGGCTCTGAAACAAAGCCTGTACCGGCAGAGAGGGCACAGGGCCATGGCTGGCTCCTGCACCCTAGCGGGCTGAAGAGAAATGATGGGGGAATTGCTGTTTGCTCACTGTTAAGTATGTGAGGAGTCTGAATCCAGAGAGGCTCCTTCCTGAGACCTCGGGCAAGGCGGCTATTCTAGGGCTATTTTCCTCACCTGCACAATGACAGTGCAGGAATCACTCCGGATTTTGAGGAGAATTGGTGCCTGGACCCCACAATTATCTGAAACATGTCCTATCATGTAATCTACACACACCCTCCTAACAATTAAAATGTCTCTAGGTTTTTCCCTGACTCCTTTCTCTCTCTTTTGAGTCTTGAGACAGGATCTCACTCTGTAGGTCAGCTGACCTGGAAATCACCATGTAGCCCAAGCTGGCCTGAAACTCATGGTCCACCTGTCTCAGCCTCCAAAACGCTGGCATCACAGCCACGAGGCGCTGCACCTATCCCTAGATTTCTTTCAATACCCATTACAGTTGTAAATGTTGGGAACAAGCAAAAGAAACTTGTTCCGAGTTCTACCATTTTGTTTTCAGACTCCATTTCATCACTGGGAAAAACTACATTCAGGGTACTAGGCCCTAGGGAATCTGGGGACTCCCCCATAGCTGAACAGCGTCTGTTGTAAAGGAAACAGTTATCTCGAGTCCAGACATCTCAGGGAAAACTTGAAACAACTGTCTGAGTCTAGCCATTTCAAGGACAACTTCTCCATCTTGCTGGCAAGGTCAACTAAGTTCAGGTTCTCAGGCCCAGGAACCTACTCCTATCCTGACGGATGGACATTTCCTTGTACAACCCCTTATGTTGAAATATGACCGAACAATACTACAGCCCACCCTGCTCCCCCCCACCTTATGGTTTCCTTCTTTAGATACGATGTACAGCGTCCCTTCAGGGTCATAGTTCAGCTCCTGAGCCTGTTCTGCGGCTCTGATCGGTCAGTATCGGCTTGATTATAATACATTTTTGTCACCTGCATTGACCTGGTATTTGAGTTCTGTTGGCTTTGAGTGGACCTCACAACAGTAAATGCTAAGGACAGGGGAAGGAAGAGCACAGCCTCAGCACAGACCAAAATAATAGTAGTAATAATAATAATAATAATAATAATAATAATAATAATAATAATACTTTTTGGAGGTTGTTTAAACATTGGCATGTGCTATCTGCCGGTACTGAAGGCTGGCTCTACCTATCTCCTGAGAGGTTTGAAAGGCTTACATCAGCATGGATGGCTATAGGCCTGTCTGCTTTGTGGGTCCCTTTCCACAGTACACAAGGGCTTTGCTTCGATAAGCCCAGGCCATAGGCAGCTGGCTTGGCCCTCACCTGGGGCACCAACCATTAAAATTTGGGCGACCCACCCTATCTCCCCCCCCCCCCATCAACTGCAGGCCACACTTCATCAGGACCAAGTATGGGTCCTTCCCTAAGCTCTGTGGGGACTGCCTTCCGGTATTTTGTGGTGGCCATAACACAGGCAATGTATTGCAGAGTTATTGGGCTGCTGTTGCGTTCTGGGTATCCTGGATTCTCAAGGGTGTGTAGGCAACCTCAGCCCAAAGTTCGGAAACTTTGAGGTGGTGTTGTGGCCTCCACTATAAGGAAGCCAGAGGCTTTCAAGTGAGGCGCCCAACAACCAACCCTTCTCCCTTGCTCGGTATGCATGAAAGGCCAGCACAAGGCTAGTCAGTGTCCAGCGCGCACACCAGCCTGTCCCCACGCCCTGATCCGCCAGTTTTCCTGGCGCGTTACCATCTCGGGGTTCCGGGTCAGTGCCTCGAAACCGCCCGGCCGCACGGGCGTCCACGACCTGGAAGCTCCGGGTCTCCAGGTTCTCCAGGATGTCCTCGTGGGTCTTGATGAAGGAGGGGTCGAGCTTCGCGGAGAACTCCGCCGGCTCCGAGGGGCTCCTGCCGGAGCTGATTGGCAGGTTCTGGCTCAGCCAGTGGCGGAGGCCGCCGTCCAGCAGCGACACGGAGCGGTGGCCGAAGACGCGGAACATCCACCAGACCCGCGGGGCGGAATAAAGGCCCTGGTCGCTGCCGTCGTAGATTACGACGTGCGTGGAGGCGCCCACGCCCAAGCTGCCCGCGTAGTCGGCGAAGTGCGCGGCGCTCGGCAGCATGTGGTCGTAGGGCGACGTGAGGTCGCTGCAGCGATCGATGTCAAAGAAGGCGGCGCCCGGGATGTGGCGCGCCTCGAACTCGCGGCGCGCGTCGCGGCCCAGCTTGGGCAGGTACCAGGAGGCATCCAGTAACTTCAGCGGCTGCGAGGCGCGCGGGGTCCGCAGGGCCTCCGCCACCCACTGCGCCGACACCAGCGCTCGGAAAAGCTGCGGGGCGGCCATGACCTTGGGGATGCTCGGATCGCGGGCCTGCAGGACAGTGAAGAGATCAGAATCGGGAGGCCCGCCTGTCAGGGGCTGAGGTTGCGGCCTGTGTGCTAATCGGCGGGGGTGGAGCCTGCGCACCGGCAGAGCAGAGTCCAGGAATGCAGACAGGGCCTGCGGTGAAGCCAGGTTCTGCCTTTATCACCCAGGGACGCCCCCTGCCAGGCCTTGAATAATACTCAGCTTCAATTGACGTTACCACCGTGGGCGACAGGAGAGGGTGGTGCGCGCCCCTCACTCTCTATTTTTTTTTCCCCTGGGTCGGGTGGAGCCAAGGACAGGTTCAATTGGAGCTTAAGTAAAGCAAACAAGGCCAAAGTTTCAGCCCTTCTCTAAGATGCAGCCCAGCTCCACAGCCAATCAAATCCGCTCATTCATTGAGCAGTTCTGGGTGTCCAATGGGAGCAATAACCGGCGTTCACCCTTAGCCCAGTATTACAACACTTGACAGGCAAGCCTCTCCCCAACCTGCCGAAGGAGCAGGCTTTAGGAGTTTGGTACTGTCACCTTCTTCTGAAAGCCACTGAGGCTTTGAGTCACCTCGCGTGGAAGCTCCTAAGTAACTATAATACCGGTACTTAGGAGACTGAGGTAGGAGGACCAGAGTTCAAGGACAGCCTAGTCTACATAGGAAGTTCCAGACCAGCCTGGACTACTCAGCAAAAACAAAACAAAACAAAACAACCAGAACCAGAACCAAACCAAACCAAACAACAAAAGCAAAACAAAACAAAACAAAACCACACACACAAACAACAGAAACCAGGGTATTAAGTGGAGATAGGCTTGAACCTGGGGTGGGGGCGGGGCAGAGCTGGTAGGCCCCAAAGCAACTCAAGCATCAAGGCAACTGGGAGTTTAGAGCGAGCACCAAGGTCTCTACCTCGGCCTGGATGGGAGGGAGAAGGTGGAAGGGCTTTCTGAAGGAAGCAGAAGCACACTAAGACTCAGGGAGAAAAACAAGGAGGTGAGCCAGGTAGTGGTGGCCCACACCTTTAATCCCAGCCAGAGGCAGAGGCAGGCAGATCTCTGAGTTCAAGGCCAGCCAGAGCAAGTTCCAGGACAGCCAGGGCTACACAGAGAAACTGTCTCAAAAAAGAAAACAACAACAACAACAACAAAGAACAAGAAAGGAAGTTGGTTGGTCATGGACTCCAGCTAAGGACTGATCGCAGTGTTTGCCATGCATTGGATGTGACAAGGGTATGTGCACAGAGGGCAGGGAAGCCAGGGCCGGTGGGACAATCCTTTCATGAAGGACAGAAGCAACTTCACCTCCATCATTCTAGGGAATTTTTGCCTCTCCATCTCTGATTTCAGAGTCAGACAGCACAAATGCCCTGGCACAGGCTGTTTGTGTGGGCATGATGGTTCCTCTGTGTGTGTGTGTGTGTGTGTGTGTGCGCGTGCAGGGCAGAGGACAATCTCAGATGTCAGATGGCGCCTCAGGCATTAGCCATTTTATTTCATTTTTGGGATAGGAGTCTTTCTGTGGCCTGGGACCCACCTTGGCTGGCTGCACACTGAGCCCCAGGGACGTACCTGTCTCCCCCCCCCCCCCCCCGTGCCGAGACTACAGGCATGCAACACGCCTTGTGTTGCTTATGTAGGCTGCGGGGACCCAACTTGGGGCCTTGTGCTTTCCCGGCAAGCTGGCTGAGCCATCTTCCCAGGAGCACCACCCTGCCCCCTTCACGGTCTCACTCTGTATCCCGGAACTTGAAAACATCTCCCTCCTGCCTTAGCTTCAGGAGTAGGGCCATTACAAGCATAAGCTGCTATGTCAGACTCCAAAAACCACCTCTTAATGAGACTGAAAAATAAATACAGAAGGGCCACCATTTACTCCACATACAGCTTCTTTGAATGATCGCCTAGGGTAGTTGAAAGCAAAGCTGTTGTAAAGTAAAGCGGCTCTTGAATCTACCCCTACATACTATCTTAGACTTCCAGAGGGTGGGGCTTCAGAGGTCTGAGGTCACCTGACCCCACCCCCCCTGTTTGATTGACAGCTATCACAAAGGACACTGGGCAGCAGAAAGAGGGCTATGGGTGTCCCTGAGGGGTGGAAAACAGGAAGAGAGTAGGTTCCTTTGCGCTTGGAGGGCCAGGATTCCAGGCGAGAATGCTCTCTCTGGAGGACTGTCAGGACACATAGAGCAGCTCCAGGCCATCCTAAGGCATATATGCCACACATATGCAGGGGCACGAGGGCACCTCCCCACCGGGACCCTCCTGGCACCGTCCCCACCGTCAAGCACAAGGCTCAGGGTACCCTTGGAAAATGCTAAGCAGTGTTTGAATTTTTGCAACACACAGCATTTCAGGGCAGGATCAATGTTTAATAACGGGTGGGGGTGGGGGTGGGGGGGAGGGGAGTCCAAGGGAAAAGCATTCCAGGGGAACAGAAGAGACTAAGAGAGGTGGGGTACAGCCAGTTTGCTAGAGCCATGCTCTGCCTCCAGATGTTTAACCAGTTGGCATTTACATAAATTTACAACGAAGCGGTAAAGATTGAAGGCCAAGGGGATTATATTCAAGGACGGGCAGGGAGACTAAGGCGGCTCCCACCGCTTTGGGCTTCAGGTCAGAAATTAATCCCTACTCCACTCCGCGCCCTAGAGCCTCCTGGCACTACCTGTTTCTCCTGTTGGGAGAAGTTTCAGCCCTATCCCGCAGGTTCGTCGAGGCCCTCGGCAGGGCCTCGCCACCGCAGGAGGGCCTGATAAACGTTAGTTTCATTCCATTCCACTGTGTTCTACTACTTTTTCCTCCTGGGGAGCCTTGGGTGTTCTCATCACAGGCCCTCTGAATGGCTTTGTGGGTTCTCTCGGACCTCCTACTTTCTCGGGGAGGCACCAGGACATTCCAAACCCCAGCCGGCCACTGCTACCTGCCTGCCTCTTACCCAACCCAACCCACAGGCGGGCACAAGGAACTCTGGACAGCCCCTTGTAAGGCAAGTTAGGGGAGCCCTGGAAACTCTCCTCTCGTAACCAGCACCCCCTCCTCCACTCCCGCGTGGTGACACGCTATGCACCCCCGAAGAGCACCCTCCCTCACAGGACGCGTTGGGTAGCAGACACTAGGGTCTCGCGCTCCCTGCTCCGCCATGTCACCCCCTCCCCGGGCCCTCAGAGGTCCCCTCCTTCCGCTACCAACCTGCGACCAGCCAAAGGGAGGAGACTCGGGCACAGCCCACTGCCTTAGCCACTCCGAGCAGCTGCTGGCTGCACCTTCCATTCCCCGGGCCGCGGGGGGAAGAACGCGCCGTGCAGCCGGGTTGCGTGCTGTCCCAGAGTCACCCGAGCCTTTCGTACCCCCCTTCGGGTGTGAAAAGCGTTATGCCAGGAGGGGGAAAACAGAATTTCGGTGCCGAGGTGCAGGAGCTGCTCAGAGTCCCGACTGTCTGCGAGAAAAGCACCCCCCATGGGAGGCGGCGCAATGGTGAGGGCCACTTGAGGACGCTCCCGGCTCCCGGTTTGAACCCGTCCGCCTCTCTGGAGTGTAAAGGCCGGTGCCAGCCAAGCTACTGGGGCGATTGGATCGCTGCGGGCCGCCCGGTGTGGGCCCGCTGGCTGGATCATAGCGGCGAAAAGAGGGCAGGGTACTGGGAGCGCCTTCACGGGATTGGGGCATTCCAGAAGCCAGAGGACCCAGGCTTCAGAAAACAGAAGCAGAAGGGCTGGCGAGTGGTCAGTGCGCCCGGAGAGAGAACTCGAAACCCGAGGGCCGTCTCCTCCACCTAGGATCTGTGTCGTCTTCCCCCCCCCCCCCGCCCCATTCTTGCAAACAGAGTCCTGAGCTAGCTCCTCCCAGCGGCTTCTGCTATTGGGGCGCTCCGAAGCCCTCGGTCACGCCCACCTGCCCTCTAGAGACCAGACGGGGATGGCGCCGAGACAGTGGGAGGGGCAGAGCAGGCTTTCCCTGGGGAAATGTGCAAACCTATCCCACAGTGGCCCCGGTCTCGCTCTGGGTGCAGTTACCATTGCACGCTGGGAAAGTGTAGCGGGGGACAACCGGCCCTCCCTCCTGGGCTCCGCCCATTGCACCGAGTCCTCTCAGGCTGGTCTCACTCCCGGTTCCCACCCGGGGCCAGGTGACACGCAGAGCCGCCACTATGGTTCATCAGGTGCTCTACCGGGCGCTGGTCTCCACCAAGTGGTTGGCGGAATCCATTCGGTCCGGCAGCTTGGGACCCGGCCTTCGGGTGCTGGACGCGTCCTGGTACTCACCGGGGACCCGCCAGGCGCGCCAAGAGTACCAGGAGCGCCACGTGCCCGGCGCGTCCTTTTTTGATATAGAGGAGTGCCGGGACACGGCTTCGCCCTACGAGATGATGCTGCCCAGTGAGGCCCGCTTCGGGGAGTACGTGGGCAACCTCGGCATAGGCAACGACACACACGTGGTGGTGTACGACGGGGACGAGCTCGGCAGCTTCTACGCGCCCCGGGTGTGGTGGATGTTCCGGGTGTTCGGCCACCGCACCGTGTCAGTGCTCAACGGTGGCTTCCGGAACTGGCTGAAGGAGGGCCACCCGGTGACATCCGAGCCCTCGAGGCCCGAGCCGGCCGTGTTCAAAGCCACGCTGGACCGCTCCCTGCTCAAGACCTACGAGCAGGTCCTGGAGAACCTTCAGTCTAAAAGGTTCCAGCTGGTGGACTCTCGGGCCCAAGGACGGTACCTGGGCACACAGGCGGAGCCCGATGCGGTCGGTAGGTGTTACCGGGGCCCCTGGGGAGGACTGTCCATCACAAGATGGGGAAGCGGAACGGCCGGGCCCCTCCGTCTTTCCCTCCCTGTTAGACTTGTCTTTCCATCTGTAAAATGGGAGGGGACAGTCAACCTTGAAGGCTTTTGCAGCGCTCTGGTAAGTGAGGGCCCTGGGTGCCCACAGTCCTGGGCTGTATTAGTAGCGGCGGCTGGTGGCCTGTCTCTCCACGGCCCACTTCCAGACGCCAGCTCTCTCTCCCACATGCACTAGGATGCACGAAAGGACATCCCACCCACGAGCAGTCACGTACAGGGGTCGTACAGAGGTCTGCGTGTGTGCTCACACCCCCTAGACCCAAGAAACTCCTTCAAACACCACAGTGTCCTTCCTCTGGCTCTCCTGGGACTCTGACTGGTGTTTGTAAAAGGCAGTCAGCAGTCAGTTCATAAGCTCAACCAGCAGCCACAGTCTGTTTGTGGAGCTGATGCAACAGCTGCAGGCTGGTGCGGGGGGGATATTGATGCGATGAAATACCGAACTTCAACGGGAAGATGAGATGTTGTTACTTGGGTCTGTTAAGTGGCGGTGGCTGGATTTGAACCCAGTGCTATTTTGTCTTAAACCAGGGTTCTAAACTCAGATATAAGCCCATCCAGTGCCACCACCACTTCCTAGGGTTCAGGGGACCCCAGGTCTTGCTTCCCCCACCCCAACACTAGTCACCTGCCTCCTAAGGCTCTTTTTTATCAGTAAGTATCCCTGCCCTGAATGACTTAACTCCGGGGTAACATTTTGCCTAACTCGTTGCAAAACGCTTCTTCCTTTCTGCCTCCTGGTGTCCGCAACCCTGTTTTTACCGTCTTAATACTAAACTGTCAGCCCACGGGACAGAGTGGGGCCGAGGCACAGGCAGGAGCAGGTCAAGGCCACGCACACAATTGGCAGAGCTTGGCATCGCCCTCTCCAGGCCTTTGATTTCCCCCGCCTGTGGAGCTCTGGGAAGGTCAGGAGAGAAAGATGCTTGCTCATTGGGCACTTTCCAGAGACTATGGACACGGAACGCCCACAGCCCCTCCTGGTCTTGGCTCAAAGCCCTTTTTCTTCTTAAAACTTATGCTGGGGGGAGGGGGAGTGAAGCTGGTCATGGAGCTCTCCCAGCAGGCTAGAAAGTGAGTGAAACAGAGCCCAGACATCGCCTTCCCACCAATTTATAGATGAGGAAAGCCGAGGCTGGGAGAGAGGACACGGTTCTAAAGCCCCTCTCTGTTCGTGATTCTTCCTACCTCTCCTGATTCCCCTCGGGTGCCAGGGCAGCCAGGGTTCTCCTTCCAATTCAGCGGCTCCTATGTGGAGGGTACTCAGCCCAACTGCTTGGCCTTGTGTTCGCCAGAGGTCCCCAGCCCTGCCTCATGCCCATGGCTTTTTTTTTTTTTTTTTTTTCCACATAGCAAGTCAGCAAAGGGGCTCTTTGGAGCGGAAGGCACTGAGCAAAGTCTAGGCCCATCTAGACAGGCAGGGTGGGCCGCTTGCCCCATTCTATACGAGGATTTGTACGAGAAAACAAAATGCACACTGCCAAGGTTATGGTCTGTTGGGTGGATTCAGGGAGGTTCCTGTGGGTTCAGCAGTCCGGATATAAAAAAAAACAAAACATGGGGGTGGGGAGGCCTTGACTCTTGAGTGTTCCTGAAAGGAGTGACTGTGGCAGAAACAAAAAAACATGACCCGATGGCTGCTTCCTTCAGGGGCAACTACCTCCAGCCTTCACGTGACTTCCAAAGTCCTGAGTTAGGGTGTAGAATAAAAGAATATTCAGGCGGAGCTGTGTGTTAGCACTGGAAGGAACACTAGCAAAGAAGCAGAGAGGTAGCTTATGCTAGTCAGGTCCAAGGCTGGGCACCCAGAGTAGATAAGAAGAGTCGTAGAAAGGAGAGGGACCTTAGAATGCAAGGATCTCTTGAGGGCTGGGCCAGTAGTAGGCTGTCTCCCCTCTCCAGGCCTCGGTGTTCCTCATCTATAAAATGGGAGTGCTGGATTTGATCCTGGTATCACTCGTTTCTCAGTTGTTCAGCCTGTGAGCCTGTTCTTTCACTGGGGAGTGGTTGAGGATGAGGAGGGTGTTGGTCCGTGACTAGCGCTTTGGTTTGCAGGCCCCTGGATGCAGTCAACTTCTGAAATCCTCAGTGGCCTTGCCCGAGGGCCTGGCCCCACTCCACTCAGGCTCTAGAATGAGGCTTGCCTAAGGCTGCTGTGGAGGGTAGGGTGAGCCAGAGCAAACATGAGGACTGGGGCAGGCAAAGTCAGCCCTCTTCACTGTTGCTACGTGCGAGCACGGGGCCTCTCTACCTGTGGCCCTGTCTCTTGGGCCACAGCCAGGGTGTCTACACCAGATTCCCTATCTTTGAGATGCAAGCCCGAAAGGTCCATGGTTTTCCTGGCCTCCAACAGCTGAGCCCATCTGTGGTCTACAGGATCTCAACATGCCTACGGACTTGACCCTCCTCAGCCAAACCTGGGACACAAATTCCTAGACTTCTGGGCAGCTGAGGAACACAAGAAATCATCTCAGTAATTCCCCTGCCTCAGCCTTCTTTTCCAGGGGAGCTGAGAGTGACTAAAAAACATAGGCTTTGGAGTGTGGCTTGATTTTACGTGACTCCTGTGTGTCCTGGGGGAGAGAAGGATGTTATTGTGTCTCTCTGAGCCTGGCATCCCCATTAGAGCTAGGAGGAATGTCTCTTCATTCCTCTTGTGAGGAGTGAGAGAACCCACGTTTGGGGTGTTGGCTATAGAGAGGAGGAGTATGGCAGGAGGTCTGCTTCTAGCTGGTTGGAAGTGTTCCAGAGATCTCCGGCCTTGGCCCATGGGTTCCCCGGCTCTCCCTTTGCACAAAGGCTGTGCCCTCTGTTCCTTTAAAGTCTCCCGGCAGAGGCTGGAGAGAGCCTGAGTGGGGAAAGTGCTCGCCTTGCGAGCATGAGCACGATTTAGATCCCTAAATGCAACTTAGTGGCTTAGGCTTGTCAGAGACAGGCAGATCTCTTGAGCTCTCTGCAGCCAGTCTTACCATCAAGTGCCAGGGGCGTGGGCCAACGAGGGGCCTCAGACTAGGTGGTCCTCTGACCTCCATTTCCATGCCTATAGGGGTGCACTCCTCAACGCCTGCCCTGACGAAAAACCCAGCGAGGCCCTGAGCCTTCCTGGCAGAGTGGCAGGTGCTGAGGCTTCCCAGCAATCCCTCACTCCATCCTCACTCAGGCAAGCCTCCCTTTATAGACTTAAGACAACAATAAGGCTGGTGTGTCGCAGACAAGAAAACAGCACTCAGAGGTTCGGCGCAGAGGATCTTGACCAGCAATGCCTCCCACAGCGAACTGTTGTACCCTGACAGTTGATGTCTGCAACCAGCTGCTCCTCCCTGGCAGGGTTACACATTGCTGGTTTCAGCTTCAGCAGGAAGACGTGTCTAGATGTCACTTGTGCTAGTGGTTCTTAGAATCGTCTTTGGGATGAGGGGGCTCCCATATTGCTATATCGGCCAAGCATGTACCCACTGTGCTCCTGGGGTCAGTGGGGTCTTCTACCTATAGGAGGGGACACTGAGGCCCTGAAGGGAGAGCCTTCCTGTCTGATTGACGCTGCTCACTCCTGCTGGAATGTGACTTGCTCATAGCAATCCAAGCCCTTTCCTCCTCTTCCCATCACGCCCACCATGCTGTTTCTGTCTTGCAAGTTTAATGGGTTGGTGGGGATTTGGGGAATCTGAAGAGATGGAGGCATTTCTGGCCAGGGCTTCCCTCTCAGTGCTGTCTGTATAAGGGTGCAGGGTGCACAAGGAAGAGAATTGGCTGAGCATGCCAGGACTGATAAAGCCTGGGTCCTTTGGGCGCCACTAGCCAGCCATGGCTAGTCTTTGTGGTTTTCCATCCCCTTTTACTGGCTTGATGTTTTTCAAACAAGGTCTCCATAGCCCAGACTGACCTGTAACTCACTATGTAGACCAGGCTGGCTCCAAACTGCAGATCCTCCTGCCTCAGCCTCCAGCTTACAGGGATTACAGATGTGGGTTACCATGCACACCCACCACCTATGACGACTATTTCAAAGCCTCCCTGGGTGTGTTCTGGAAAGGACCCCGGCCTCCCTCACCTCTGCCCTGCTCTCACTTAGGCTTTAGAGGTGTGTGGAGGGGATTACAACCCCCTGTTCCTAGAGGGAGCATGGATTGGGAGCCATGTATGGGGTCAGGCATCATTAGGGTTCAATATTGTCCATGTCATTTATCTTGATGCAGGTGTATTTACTCCCCACAGGGAAACTGAGGCGCAGAGAGGTGACTTTACTTAATCTCACCAGTGTAGTAAGTGGTAGAGCTGGGATTTGAACATGTGTCCCTATACATGTGTCTCCTCTTTTCACAACTATGTGCCTCCCAGGAACACCAAGACCGGGCGTGGTCCTGGGTCTGCCTGTCCCTGTGTCTTCAGCTGAGCCATTTCATGTCAGGGCACCTCAGCGTTTTACACCTGTAAAATAAATTCCCAGGCGGGCTTCTTTAGTGACCCCCAGGGCTAGCCAGCTGCGGTACCCTTCCTTGCAAACGGCTGCCCAGGAGAGCCCACATGGCCGTGTCCTTGGCAGCCAGCACAGTGTGTAGCTTCGGTGTGGATTCAACCCTTCTGCTCTCCCCAGTAACCCAGGGAGACAGGCCTCGGGGGGGGGGGGGCTGCGGGCCTGGGGCTTATAGCTTGAGTGTTGGCCATAAGCAGAGAAGGTATAGAAATTGAGTCCCCAAGGGAGCAAAGACATTTTTTTTTTTTTTTGGGTGGCCCCAGGTCCTCCAGTTCCCACTGCATGCCTCCTCTAACCCTGTATCCTCTATTGCCACCCAGGACTGGACTCCGGCCACATTCGTGGCTCCATCAACATGCCCTTCATGGACTTCCTGACAGAAGATGGCTTTGAGAAGAGCCCGGAGGAGCTGCGTGCCATGTTCCAGGACAAGAAGGTGGACCTCTCACAACCCCTCATCGCCACGTGCCGCAAGGGGGTCACTGCCTGCCACATCGCCCTGGCTGCCTACTTATGTGGCAAGCCCGACGTGGCTGTTTATGACGGCTCCTGGTCGGAGTGGTTCCGCAGGGCGCCCCCAGAGACCCTAGTGTCCCAGGGGAAGAGAGGGAAGGCCTGAGTGTGCACAGCCTCCTCCTCTGCCCACCGAATACACCCAGTTCCCTTCAGTGGGGCCGGTGAGACCCGCCGTGGCTTCGCACCTCCTAGGCGATGGAGATTGACAAGATTTTAGAATTGCTGTGGGGGCCTCTCTCCCTCCAACACTGGAATAAAGTGCCTTTTCTCAGTAGTGTGTCTGCCCCCTTGCCCTGGATTCCACACTGGACCCTACCTTCATCAACCTTCAGCCCTCAGAGGTCACACAGAGAACATCATTACCGCGCTTGGTCCTGGCCAAGGCAGCCGGATGCCCTCTCTTGTGTCACATGGCACATGACTTTTCCTGAGAAGATATGCCACACACAGCTACTCAGCCCAGAAAGGGAACCCATGAAAGACCAAAGTAGCAATTGCACCAGTGTTCAACTTGTCCAACCAAGGAGTTTTTATTGGGGTTACTCACAGGAGCATGGGTGAGGGGTCACTTAGAAGGGATAGGTCAGAAGCAAGCTGTATCACTAAAGCCTACCCCAAACACAGGTGACAAGTCATGGGAGCTGTGTCCCTAGAGCTCTGCACATCTTGGAGACAGCTCCACGGGCTAAGAAATTCTTCAGCTCTGCTGGCCTTAGCGCTCTCCCCCAGCACTTCTGACTCCTTGTTAAACTGCCAGGGAGAGGCCTCAGGGTTCTTTCAAGTTTTTGTTTTGCCAGACATGTGACCTCTATTTACCTTTTGAGACAGCCTCCCCCAACACTCCTGGAGGGGAATGTTCCAATTGTGAGGTGACAGTCATATAACCCTGGTCAGGGATGCTCTGCCATAGAGGATGCTGGGACCTACCTGGGAGGCTGTAAGAAGGAGAATGAGGAAGGCTGAGACAGATGAAGCCAACCAAGACTAGCCCAGCCCTGAGCCCTCTGCTTTACTCCCCATGCCCCGAGAGTGGGGAGGGAGAGAGAAACAGCTTTCCAAAGGCCACCCAAAGAAACATCACCTGCTTGGAAGGTGGCCTTGACTCCCTTGCTGGTTCTGAACAGAACTCTGGGGGTGATGGGGAGATAGGGCAGGTCACGGAGGGGGTCTGCAAGCCTGATCAGTGGCAGCAGGAAGCCACCATGGCTGAGGACTCCCTGACGAGGAGAAGGATCGTTCTGAGTTTTCCAAAAACAAGTTTTGAGGCTGCAGAATGAAGTCTAGGTCCTGTCTACTGGAGACCCTGGCTCTCTCATGCCCAGCCTTCCAGAGTGAAAGAGGGGTCCTGCAGGGCTAACACCATGTTTGCTAGGGAGAAAGCCCACCCCAGTGTTGGGGTGAAAGGGACTCCATGAGCTGCAGAGGAGGGGCTCTGAGGCTGCAGGTTAGACCTCGACTCTGTCGCCTTCCCCTCCTAATGTCAGCTTACCCTCTCTCGGGAAGCTGGATGGACCAAAGCATCTTTGGGGATGAAGAACAAGTATCCTTGACTTCCTCCCTCCTCAGTTGCTTCCTCCTGTGGCTGATGTCCTGCAGGCCTTGAAGACGGCTGGGGAAAGAAGGAAGCTTGGAAGGGATGACTAATACATAGGCTGTGAGGCAGCTGTGCACAGCTGGGGCTGTGGGCGCATAAGCGGAGTGGAAGGACCCATAGCAGAGGAAAGGGAGCGCATTAGGTAGGGCTCTGCAGGTCAAGAGGAATGCATTTACCCTGGTTAAGATGGGATGCTACGGGAAGGTTCTGAACAGGTAGGTGACGTCATCTGGCATAGGTTGGACCTCAGATTTAGCCAACTCTCTCTCTCTTTTCTGGGGAGATGCTGCAGGGTGCTCACCTCTACCCTGTGCCTGCTGGGCAGCACAGCTGGTGGCTGCACCCATGCTTCCGCCTCTGCGTCACTATGCAGAAGTCACAACTTGACTGAGCTCATCTGCAGCCAGCCCTGTAGTTCGAGGTGGAGAGGACCCTGATTCTCACACCCATGCCTTAATTTTATTCCCTGATTTCCAACATCCAGCTCGGGTACCGGGGGTTCATTACTTTGAATCATATTTGTGCTCTTCAACACCTCCCACGTTCTGCCTCTTCTCAACCAGTGAGCTCCTGTGCATACTTCAAGATCCAGCCCAGATGGCCCTCCTGCTCCCCTTTCCCTAGACAGAGTTGGTTATACTGTCTACTTTTTCCTTGCCTTGCCAAGAGTGTCCTTTGTCCTTGATCTGAGCCCTGTGAACATGACCCACACATAGAGCCCGGCCTTAGCGGCTACTCAATGGACATTTCTGCGAGGATGGGTCAGAGAGTGACACAAAAAAGTGTCTCCTGTCCCCTCAGTCTTGGCCCCTCACCCTCATAGGCTGAGAGCCTATCAGCCTCTGAGGTAACAAAGGCGAGCGTACCACATCTCCATGCCAACTCCAATCAACAGCTCGGAAGGCTGCTCCTTAGTAACCCACTGGTCCTCTTGGGTAGCAGTGCTACTCTGTCTGACCCTCCAGAGTGGTTCATCTGGGGAGGTGAGGCAGAGATCTGTGAGGTGGCTGGGACTCCATTGCCACCTGGGGTTTCATTTGCCTTCTTCCCATGCAGAGCTGCTTGTGAGTACCAGGTGCCCAGGCTGCAGCCGCACGCATCTTCCTGCCATCCTTAGCCAACACCTCTCAGGACTTCCCTCTCCAGGTCAGTGGCTGGCTGTGAGCCCACCTTCTGTGTCAGCCGGTGAGGGCTGATCTAACTGGCTGTACCTCTAGGGTAAGGAGTAGCTATGGGAAGAGCATATCAGGTTGGGGAACAGGGCAGGGGGTAGGCAGCACCTAGGATAAGAAAGCTAATTTGAAAGTACTGATTTTTACTTCTGTTGACATCAAGATGGAGGACAGGGTCTATCACATGCTAGACACTCATTTTCCTATTTAGTTCCACCCTTAACGCTTCTTCCTCTTCATCTTCTCCACCGTGTCAGAGGGTAGGTTCACAGAGACTCTGAACACCACTGTGGGTCCTTCTGAAGACACACTAATCTGCTGGTCATGGGAGTTTGTCTTAGGCCACGTTCTATCGCTGTGAAGAGACTCTGCGACCACGGCAGCTCCTGTAAGGGAAAGCATTTAACTGGGGCTGGCTTGCACTGGAGAGGTCTAGTCCGCTGTCCTCCTGGCAGGAAGCATGGTGGCATGCGGGCAGACATGGTGCCGGAGAGTAGCTAAGAGTTCTACATCTGGATCTGCAGGCAGCGGGAAGAGAGAAAGAGACTGGGCCTGGCTTGGGCTTCTGAAACCACAAAGCTCACCTCCAGTGACACACTTCCTCCAACAAGGCCACACCTCCTAATTCCCGTCAAGTAGCATCCCTCCCTAATGACCAAGTATTCAAGCATATGAGCCGAGGGGCGCCATTCCCATTCAAACCACCACTGCGTGCTAATAGGAGCTGTAGCAGTCAGTTCTTGCTGTGTGACAAATCACCCCAGAATTCAGCAGTCCTCTGTGTGGCTGAGAAGTGTCCTGGTCTCTCAGTTTTCCCACAGTGTTAACAGATTGTACATCCTGCTGTTGGCCTTTGCCTGAAACCATTCTGAGCCTTTCCTTGTGTGTGTGTGTGTGTGTGTGTGTGTGTGTGTGTGTGTCTGACTTTCATGTATGTTGTGTGCATGCTTATATGTATATAAGTATGTGTGTGCAAGCGTGTAAGTGTGTGCCTGATTTTCATGTATGTTGGGTGCATGTTCGTGTGTGTTTGTGTGTGTGCATACCTGTGCGTCTATGTGTGGAGGCCAGAGGTCAGCCTCCAGGTGTCTTTCTCAGATGCTGTCCGCCTTGCTTTTTTCACTGGCTGGTAGCTTACCAGTGAGGCTAGGCTGATTGGCTAGAGAAGG
Organism: Psammomys obesus; assembly: GCF_907164565.1. Classification (NCBI taxonomy): domain Eukaryota; kingdom Metazoa; phylum Chordata; class Mammalia; order Rodentia; family Muridae; genus Psammomys; species Psammomys obesus. The sequence continues at coordinate 601,561 of NW_026587215.1, read as the reverse complement.
CTGCTCCTATCTCCACCTCCCTAACTCTGGGATTCCGACCATGTGGCAGCACTCCTGGCATTTTACATAGGTTCTGGGAGGAACTCAACCCCTCATGCTTCCACAGCAAGCATGCTATCAACCATACTGTCTCCCCAGCTCTGGGAACCATTTCCTAGTTCTTTTGGCATGTGGAAAAGAGAATATTTTTCTTTAAAAGCAATTTCATTGCCTTCTATTTATTGTGTCACACACACACACACACACACACACAGACATGTGTGTGTGTACATGTGCGCTAAGGTACACATGAGGAAGTCAGGGGTGGGGGGTCAGTTCACTTCTTCCATAATGTGGGTCCCAGGGATTGAACTCAGGTCACCAAGTTTGTTGGCAGGCACCTTTTGCCTGAGCCAGTTTGCTGGCCTTAGTATGAGAATTTTCAAGGCCCCAGCCCTAGCTCCAAGCAGCCAGAAGGACGAAGCTTGCACACTGAGTCCAGGTGTGGCTGCCTTCTCTATCCCATCCTTCAGTTTGCAGCCTCACCGTCTCCTTCCACATCACTGACACAGGCCACAGTGCCCCTGAGTTTCTGCCACTGAATACCAAGGCACTTCTTCCTCTAAGTCTCCTGAAGGAGCCTCACTGCCCACTGTGCCCCTGACAGCATCGTTCATTTCTTGATTCTTGTTCTTCTGAGACTCAAGCCGAGCGGGATGCTTTTCCTACTACGCATCCCAACCTCCTGCCACTTGTACATACTACTTGGTCCAGAACCTCCTCCTAATTTCATTTGTTTGTCCTGGCAACACCCCAATCACGGCATCAAAATGTGTGTTGGTGAGATATTGCCATGTGACACATGACCAGAGAGCACAGTGGCTTCAAGTTTTCGAAAGTCTCAAAAGTTTGGCTTTCAGTTGCTATGGCTACAGAGACCCAAATTATAGTCTCATGTGGAAGAACTGGTGCCCAAGAGATGTGTCCAGGGTGTTGAAAATGTGGGTTTATTGAGTGACTTCCAAGTCAGACATGTAAGGTAATGTAAGCATTTTTCACAGCTTCAGGAAAAAGGGAGGTGCTGGTATGTCCGCCTACTGCCTGCATTCAGAAAGCCTCGCTGAGGGGCCCCAACCTCACACCGGAAGGAGGGAGGAGGTGGTTCTTTTGGGGGTGGTATCCTCTTGTCTGAGGGCAAGGAGATTAAAGTAGGCCAGTTTTCTGGCTTCTTTGTGTGTGTGTGTGTGTGTGTGTGTGTGTGTGTTTTCTTTTTTTGAGACAGGGTTTCTTTGTGTAGCCTTGGCTGTCCTGGACTCACTTTGTGGACCAGGCTGGCCTTAAACTCACAGAGATCTGCCTGCCTCTGCCTCCCCGAGTGCTGGAATTACAGGTGTGCGCCACTGATCCTGGCTTCTGGCTACTTCTTAGAATCAGTTCAAGAGAACAAGCCAGAGCATAGGCCTGGAAAGTGAGCAGCAGGGAGAGACAACACAACACAGGGGCGCTGATGGCCACAGCCTGCTACACGTGGGTCAGGGCCTGTGGCCAAATTCTCACATTCAGCTGGAGGAGGATCCACTTCCTGGTTCTTCCCAGGGACAGGGCTCTCCTGGTTCTTTGGGGACGCTGGGACCTGGGATTTGTTGCTTCTCATGAACTGCTGGCTGGAGGCTGCCTCATTCTCCTCCACATGGCTTCCGCATGGTACGGCTTCACGAATGGCAGGTCAGAGTAAGCCAACTGAAGGGGGCCAGGGAGAGTGCAAGTAAGGCAAATGCCGTGAATCTGATCCAGGAAGCGATTGCACCGCTTCTCATCAAATCATTTTGATTAAGAAACAGGTTGCCAGGTCCAGTCCGTACTCAAGGACTGGCCAGCCTGTGAGCACTCTGGGTAGGGTTCACCAGGAGTCATAACAGACAATGCACAGTTATCAAATGACCACTTTTACTTTGTGGTGCTGAGGTTAGACCCAGGCAGGGCCTCATGCATTCTAGGCAATCATTCTCCAACTGAGCTGGGCGGACCCCAGGTAATTTAGTCCAAAGTAACAGGGCATTTTGACTAACAACCTTGCAAGGGAGTAAAGTTGGTCTGGTTCCTACCCAATTTGAGCTTAGCAGCAAGGAAAATAAAAATAATTGAATTGTAAATTCTTACGCTTACTTACCAGGCCAAAGTCACATGACATGGCTTTAAGAAATTAAATCAGGCCAGGCTGGAGGAGCCACAGCACAACTGAGGCTGTGACAATTTTATTGAGAGCAATCAGATTTTTTGTACCTTTACCAGAAACAGAATATAATGGCAATTGTCAGGATCAATACAAGTTATAGTTGCCAGGACAGAAAGATGTTTGCAAGCTATCCAGAGTAATGTCTAAGACCACACAAGCTGTCCTGCCAAGTTTGCTGGATGACCTTGCTGGATGACCTTGGACCAGTCTCTCATTCTCTCTCTCTCTCTCCCCCCCCCCCGACCCCAATAATCTCACTGAGAGATTCTTTAGGTTGGCCTTTGGGTGTGTCTGTGGGAGGCTGTCTTGTTAAAGTTGATTGAAGTGGGAGGACCCAGCCCACTGTGGGCGGCACCATTCCCTGGGCTTGGGTTCTGGACTGTTTAACAGTGGAGAACGCGAGCTGAGGCATCAGCACGTGTGCATTTTACTTTTCTCTGCTCTTACCTGTGGGTGGGATTTGAGTAGCTGTTTTAAGTTTCTGCCAATTTTAATTTTCCCTGCTAGGGTGGACTGTAACGTGGAATTGTGAGCTAAGAGAAACCCTCTCTCCCCTAATTGCTTTTGACAGGGTGTTTTGTCATAGCAACGGAAGTGAAACTAGGACACTCTTTCAGCTCAGACTTGACGCTTCTATTCTGTGCCTCTCTTATTTTAAAGATGCTTGTGTGTCAGACCTGGCTTTATTGCACTGACATTACTACATTTGTAGAAACTTGGGGAAAACTTCACATGTGCTTTAAATAAGGGAATATAAATAAGGAAATGATCCCTTAGGAGAAAGGGTACAAAAGCTGCAGGGACCTTTGAGGATGCAGAGCTGATGCCCTTGGGTTCTGGGTCCCTTTCTAGGCTCTCCTAGTGAACTTTCTTCTTCAGGGAACAACCCAAGGGTAAAATGGGCTTGGGGTGAGGCTTGACCAGGCATTCCTGAGGTCCTGGGTTTCATGTTCCCCTCGCCCCAAGCTGCCATGTTTTAGTTGTCCTGTGCGGGGGCCATGTGGAAGGAACAGAGGCAGCTCAGGAGCAAGCACAGACCCTTCATCCAAGCATCTGTGAAGAGCCAAGAGGCAGGATCAACGTAGAAGCCCGTGCCTCTTCAAATAGCAGCTTTCTATTTGGAGAAAGAAATAGAACTTTTAGACCGGGTTGGGAAAGGGGGCTGAGGCAGGGTCCCCACAGCCAGGGCCTCCTGGAGCTGGTGGAAGAGATGGGAGGAGATTAGGAAGGAGTGAGAGAATCTCAGCGACATGGCTATGTGAGAAAGGCCACAGAAGTCCAGGTGGGGAGGCCTTGGCTAGCCGGGAACAGCTGGTGCATGGCAGGTGGCATTGGCGGCTGGCTGCAGCACAGAGTGCCTGGTCAGGGCTGGCTGGGTCGCTGGGGCCTCCCTGGTTCTCAGCTGTCATCCTTTATGGAGGCTGTCACCTGAGACCATTCCGTGTGCATTCCTTTGTCTACAGGGACAAGCCAGGAAATTGCAGGCCCCAGAGCCAGAGTCCATGGAGCTGGGTCCCCGACAAGGTAAGATGGAAGATGGGAACACTGCCAGCACAGACTAGCTTCTTGAAGTGGGGGTCGGGAAGGGTCTCATCTCCTCATCTCCCTCAGTCCTGCTTGAGGCCTCCGGATAGCATGGCCTAACTGACCCAAGACACTGAGCACAGAAGAAAAGTGGAGGAAAGAGCTGCTTGAGCCTTCCATCATCCAGGCCTGGAAGCTCTGACTTAACGTGGTCCTGGTCACCAGCTTCTTTGGGTTAAGATTGGGTTGTTATGGAGAGCCCTTCTATGCATCCAAGTGCAGAGGCTGGGTTAGGGGTGCATCAGGCCTGACTGAACCCCGCTCAGGATGGGTTGGGGTTGGTGGCAGAGAGGAGTATGCATCTATGCTTCTGGCTACTGGGGAAAAAAGATGGCAGGCTTGATAGGGATAAAGAGTCTTAGGCAGGTGTGGCTGAGCCAGTTCAGCTCTGGGAACGTTCCCCCCCTGGTTAGCTGGGGGTGGCAAGTACAGTGAGGAAGGGAATTAACCAAAGTGAGCCAGGGGGACACTAAAGCCCAGAAAGGTGGCCTCTCTTGCTCAAGGCCATGCAGTTAGGCCTAATGAAGGCTGCACATACCTGGGTCACAGCCCCTTTGGTCCTAGCCTTATGGGGACAACCCTGTCCTGTGAAGGTCTTCCCACTGACCTCCCTCTGTCCCCTCCTCTCCCCTTCTTCACCTCGCCTGGGGATCCTGTGATTTCTCTGCTCCATGTACTTGTCTGTCTCTGTCGTCTCTCTGGTTTCTGTCTACTTTCCCTCCCACTGGGCCCTCTGTCACCTTTCCTGCACTCCTCTTTGCCCCTGCTTAGGTACAACCACTTTGACAAAGATCCCCCCGAACAACAAAGAGGGCCAGCAGGATATGGACTCCCGGGGGGCTGCCCATAGCTCCTTGGACAGCTCCAAATCTAAGCAGCATCCAGGGCCCTCGCAGAACCCTGAAGGCCAGAGCCACCTGGAGATCCCACCTCCACCACCAGCTACTACCAGCAGGACTTCTCTGGTCATGACCCCCCAGCCTGAGGACCTGAAGAAGCGGGCATCCAGATCCAGCTTGAGAGAGGGAGTTCTGGGGGAGGAAGGCCGGGACTCCAGGGCCGCAGAGCAGAGGGAAGTGCCTGTGAGCTCAAAGGACAGCGTCATTCCCGAAAACATCCGCCACAAGTTTGGGAGCGATGTGGTGGATCGTCTGATCTCCGAGGAACAGGTGACAGAGCAGGGGCTCGAGAGGCCAAGGGTGCAAGAGGGTTGATCGTCTTGGAGGCTTTCAATGAGGGTTTGAAGGCCATTCCTGGAAACGGTCCCTGTACTGTTAGAAAGTTTTCTGGGACCCGCTACCCATTTGGCATTGCCTGTGTGTGACAGCTATGAGGAAAGAGGCTTTACCTCCACTTCACAGGAAGTCCAAAGTTAACCACGTGTACCCAGCCGTGTGGGGTGAGGATCTCCCCAAAGGGCTGGCGGGTTCCAGAGCTCTGGCTGCCTCTGAGTTTGCAACTGCAAGTCGGCTGTTTGCACTAGACGTTTCCAATCTGAACACATCTCCTAAGGGGGTCAGCGTCTGAGGAGAGTCTGCACTTAGTGGCTATCAGAGACCCAGCTTTGGATCGTGGCTCTACTTCTGCAGGCCGAATGACTCTAGTGAAGCTGCTTTCTGCCTCTGGCCTTCAGTCTCTAGATCTGCAAAAGGGAGCACCCAAACTGGTCAGGCTGCTAAATCCATGGTACACATACCACAGCACTACTCAGGGCAGACATGACTAATCAGTCTTGGCACCCTTTCCCACCTATTTCTAGACAAGCTGTTACTTCACAGCTGGATTCACCTGCCATTTTTAGTCAAAGGATAAGCTCCCCTCCTTCTTTGGTATTGTGCGACATTTAAGAAAAAGATTTATTCATGTTTTTGGGTGCTCTATTTGCATGTGTGCTTGCATGACAGAAGAGGGCATTAGGTCTCCTTATAGATGGTTGTGAGCCACCATGTGGTGCTGGGAATTGAACCTGGGTCCTCTGGAAGGGCAGCCAGTGATCTTAACCACTGAACCATGTCTCCTGCCCCCTGGGACATCATATCAACCTTTGTACAAGCGGCTGCCTTGTGTGGTCAGCAGGAGCAGAGCTTTAATGCTTCCATTTAAACAGAGGGTGACTGGGACGAGGAGAGAGGTGTTGTGTGCGATCTGCTCACAGCCACAAGGCCAGTAGATCCATTAAAAGAACGAGGGTCAGGGCTCTTCCAGGCTTGCCTTCATTTGTCATTTCAAGATAGAACGGACCCACCCATAACACACCCCAGAGCTGGTCACAGTCATTTAAGATGGGTATGGTTGCTCATCACAGCTTTTGGACTATGGAAGACACCATTTCTATTTAGCCATCTCCGCATCTCGTTTTTTAGGGCACAGGTGTGCCCAGATGGCAATCGAGTGGCAAGTGTCTGAGCTTTAAAGGCTTTCAGGTCTCCCCTCCACCCATGTTTTACAGGTAGGGAAACTGAGGCCTAGAGGGTTTCAAGACCCACCAAAGTCAAGAGCCACAGGTTTCCTGACTCACGGGCCCAGGCTTGACCTTGTGGGCCTCGTTTTTCTTCTTGGTCTGAGGAAGACATTGGTCTCGGTGTAAAGGAAGAAATTTTGTGCTTGTGGGATGCCTTGGGGAGTAGGCAGCGAGTTGGGGCCCTGGGGTTTCTCAGCTGTGTGAACTGGGCAGGTCTGGCCCGTTTACTCATCTCTGGTGGGGACAGGCTCAGCCTAGGAAGACCTTCTTCCCGATGGCGCGTACACAGTAGGAGCTGTGTAGTGTGGAGGATCACTGCTGTTTCTCAAGTCTTTGACCACTGGCAGGAGGAAATGGGCTGGGGTGGGGGGAGGTGTAGAGCTTGCTTGGGGGCTACAGCATGCAGTGGGAAGGCCGGGTAGGAGGGAGAGGCCACACGCTTGCCTTTTCATCACTTGCCTCTTGTCCTTGTCTCCCTCACCAGGCTCGAAGGGCCGTCGGTGAAATCTTTGAGGGCCAGAAGAGGTCCAGCTCATGGCCCAGCAGGACCCAGACCCCCATGCAGATCTCCTCCATCTTCTCAGACTACTATGACCTGGGCTACCACATGAGGTCCAACTTGTTTCAAGGTCAGGTTTAAGAGGCAAGGAGGGGGTTGTGAGCATGGGTGTCCTCCTGGGGTGGACACTGGGCACCGAAGGCCTTTGGAGTGTCTACCTTACCTGAACCTCAAGGCCCAAAGGCACAGCCCTACAGACATTCACCTTACAAGCACCCAAGGCATCCTCCATGCTGCCATGTCCTAGGGGAGCACTGGGGCCACCTAGTCCCCGGCAGGTGTGCTTTCACTGGGCAGGAGACATCACCCACTTAGCAGTGAGGTCTGCCCACACCGGACACCTATGGTTCTCTAGTCTGCAAGCAGGAGGCCCAGGTACTCCTGACCTCTGACGCCCGGTGACAGTGACAATAGCAGCTTTTTTGGGTTCAAAGGTTAGCTTGGCCACTCACTAACTGGGGATGACTGAACAAGGAACTGTTACCTCTCTGAACCTCTGCCCTCTCCTTGTGCAACTGGGTTGATAAAGACAGTGTGGCCCTTATTGCCATGGGCAGGATTCCAGGACAGGAGGGTGACAGGTCATTCGTTTTTTTTTTTTTTTTTTTTTTTTATTTTTCTTTTCCGGAGCCTGGTGTTGACACCACCTTGGGAGAAGGACAGGGTGGGTTGGAGGGGTGCCATTTCTAGAAGGATGACTTGGCCTGACATGAGCTTCATGTCACAGCTGGGCTCGCAGCCAAGAGCTTGAAACCCCTCAGTCATGTGATGAGAAGCAGGACTCACAGTGGTGGTCCCTGGGGTAACAGGATCCTCAGGGCTTCTCTCCATTGCGGGGGAGGGGGACTGGGGCACCCAGTGAGCATTCAGGAGCTCCTCTCTGCAATCTTTCACTGTCAAGGGTTCTCCATCCTCCCTCCAGCCTCCTTCAGTGCTCCCAGGGCCTAGCAGACCTCTTTTCCCTGGCTCAGGTCCCTGTCACCCAAGGAACCAGACTCATATTAGAAAGAAGCCTTTCTGGGTTTTTCTTTGAGCCTGAGGAAGGGGTGGCGCTGGGGAGGGAGGGAGGGAAGGAGGCTAAGTCAGATCAAATCGTCTCTCTTTTGGAGTTTGGGATTCTGCTTTCTCTCTTTGACACTGGACACCAGGGAGTTCTTACCTACATTGTAAAATGTGTGCATGCATATAAAGAGTACTGTTCTTAAGAATCAATGTCCCCCTCACCCAGCCCGGGCAGTGGAAGTGTGCCAAGGGGTGAGCAGGAACCAGCTTCTGCCAGCTCACAAGGCCAGGCACACAAGGGTCCATTGTTGGACTTTCCTGGACTGACTGGCATATAAATGACAACTGAAAACTAGGTGGGAGCAGCCTGTGCTCGGAGATTGGCACCAGAATGAGGGCTTTGGCCGACAGCACCCTAAGCACGTGACTGTCAGTGTCCGTGTCAAGGTCCACACAACTGGGATTCACCTTGGCACTTGCTGATGGGAGTTGGTGAGGTGTGGCCGAATCTGGGCAGCAGAAAGAAGCCAGATAGGAACAGTCTGGGTCATGGATCCTAGAAAGTTTTTTTCCCCCCAGGGTGGAGTTGGATGCTAAGCTAGCGTGGGAGACAGGGGAATGGACTTGTTCAGCTTGAATAAATGGTTTCTCCAGTGCCGTGTGGAGATGGACACGGGGTGTGTGAGTGTGGGTGGTTCTGCAGGGCAGACACAGTGACAGTGGAAAGAAAGAACTGTAAGCATCCAGGAGGGACCCATGACGGTGGTCTGGGGTGTTTGTTAGCCTTTTATTATTGTAACAGAAATGCCCAAGATAATCAACTTTTAAAAAGACTATGCCTGGTGCGGTGGGGCACACCTGCGATTCCAGCACCCGGGGAGGCAGAGGCAGGTGGATCTCTGTGAGTTCGAGGCCAGCCTGCTCTACAAATCGAGTCCAGGACAGCCAAGGCTAGACAGAGAAACCCTGTCTTGAGAAAATAAAAATAAAATAACAAAATAAAAAAGGCTAATTAGGTGTGGTACACGCCTGTTATCAGTACTCAGCAGGCAGAGGCAGGAGGATTACAGTGAGTTTGAAGACAGCCTGGACTGCCTAGTGAGTTCCAGGTTAGCCTTGGTGACAAGCAAAAACAAATGAAAACAAAACAGAGGAAAGCTTTATTGTGGCTCCAGGTTTTGAAGGTCGCCTAGGCTGTGATCAGTTGGCCTCTTGCCCTTTGGTGGCTTTGGTGAGGCAGAAAGCCACCGGCAGGGAGTGTGTGATGGAACAAAGGCCTTCGCCTCATGAAGTGAAGACAAAGGAAAAGAAGGCAAGGTCCTTTTATCACATTGGGGCTCCCCTTCCCCATCCAGTGACCCAAGTCTCCCAGTAGACTCCACCTTGGTGGAAACACCATCTTCCAATAGTGCCAAACTTCGGACTAAGCATTTGACACTGGGCCTTTGGGAGGCATGTTGGGTGCACTGCACATCTGGGTGGCACATCTGGACTCGGGTCACACAGCATTTGTGTAAGGGTGGAGCAGGCTAAGGAGTGGACTTGGGTGTGAGAGCAGGGTCATGGCTGATTTCAAAATACCTGAGCGGCCTGAAGAAGAGCTTCCTGGTTGTGGAGCTGGGACCTTCCAGAAGGAGCGGAGCAGAGCGCAGGATACGCTGAGTCACTCTCCGGTGTGATCCTCTCTGCGTTCTCAGGCTTGCTTTAAGCCCTTACTCCACCTCAGGTCTGCTTCAGCCTGCTCTGAGAAGGATTCTTTTCTAATCCCTCTGTGTGGAGTATCGATCTTCTCCCATCATCCCCCAGGGGCCCGCAGGTGTGCCCTCAGGTTTCCGAGTGTAAGGGGCCCTGGGTTTCGTCTCTATCCACCCATGTGGTATCCCACTGTGGTCACTGAGCTGTTGAGGCACCTGAGAACACACACCATTCAGTTTTAGGGTCACTTGGACAGTTTTCAGAAAAACCCTGTTTGAGTTTTTTTATTAAAGCATATTGACTCTGTGAGCAGGGGCAATTGTGGTATGATACTAATTCATTTTCCAATTTATCGGTATATTGCACAGCTGCTTCCGTTAGGATCTTCCTTCAGTATTTCATAATTTCCAATATGAAGATCTCATTTTGGCATTCATTGCAAATTTTTTTTTTTCTTTGTCTTTGTTCTGAGGGAGAGTAAGTAGCCTTAGCTGGCCCTGAACTCAGAGTGACCCTCTTACCTCAGCTCCTCAACTGCTTGGGGCATAAACCACCATCTCTTTTGTGGATGATATCTTTTTAAAATGTTATTTCCTGGGGCTTGGGGTGTGGCTAAGTGGCAAAGCATTCACTCAGCATGTTTGAGGCCCCAGATTCAAATTAAAAAAAAAAAATAAGTGAGATAGTAAATTTTACATTTTTGCTACTGGTTTATGCAAGAGCCATTTCATTCATTTGCTTGTTGATCTCTTTCCTTTCCTATTTGTAGTGCTGGGGAACCAAACCCCAGCTAGGTAAATAATCCCCCACTAAGCTGTGTTGCCAGCTCACAGCTTTATTTTTGTATATTAATCATATCTAGAAACTCACATAGTCCAATAATTATGGATCCTTTGGAACCTCTTTGAATAATAATATGGTCAGCTGGCCATATACATTCATAACTATATCAATATATTTCTATCTATTTATCATCTTTCTGTATATATAAACTCGTTACTGGAGGCTGAGAAGTGGCTTCATGGATACTAAGTTACTCCAACTGGCCCTGTGTTGACTCTCACCCAGGTGGACATTGAACTTACGAACTTCCTGTTTGAGGTTCCCAAGTAGCTGGGATTATGGGTCTCTGCTACTCCACCTCACTTACTAGTAAGAGAATTTTGGATTTTTTTTTTATTGGGTTTAGGAGGGCCCCACTATTCCTAGTCTGCTTTCCCCCTAGTCTGCTTCCCCCTCCTGAAAATTCTGACTAGACCCTGAGTTTGTTAACCGCTTGTGTCGCTGGCTTCTTTTCTCATTTGTCTAGGAATGTAGTAAATCATAGGAACCGATTTTCTCATAGTAAACCAGGCTTGCTTTGGTTTTTGTTTTGTCTTGTTTTTTTGCAAGCTCCAGGCCAGTGAGAGATACTGTCTCAAAAAACAAAACAAAAAAACAAGGTGAACGATATTGGAGAAGTGAGAACCAAGATAGTTCCTTGTCCTCCAAGTGTCCACAAACACATGTGCAAGCCCCCCTACATGTGTATACACACAGAGACACATGTGAACATATACACCACACACACGCATGCACGCACACATGCACACACACCAGGGTGACCTGGAATTATGTGAGCTACCACAGATGGAGGCTCCAGAGCGAGGGAGAGTGCCTGGGTCTGGGTCTGGCTTTGGCTAGACCCAGCCAGCTAGCTTCAGCCAGCAGGGCCAACCTTCATGAGGAGGAAAGGGGGATCACCTAAACCACTTCACTCACTGACTTTTTGACACCAGCACAGCAGCATGTCCTGCTGTCCCCCGTGTCCCCATCCCTGCTCTTTGATCTTTGGGGGGACATTCTCGGTGCTTCTCTGGTCGGTGCCCGCCCACCCACCCTCTGGAAGCCTGGGGGTAAGACTCATCAGGGCCTGGGGTTATACCCCCCCCTCTACTGCCTGTGGCTGGTTTAGAGAAACATGGGGTTCCCTGATCTGGGGGTACAGCTGGCCCATGCATGCTCCGATCCGAGTGTGTTCTGCGGCGGTTTCCTCTAGACTCCAAGGCAGCCCTGAAGCAAGCTCTAATCCCATCTAATTAGATTTATTCTGAAAGGCATGAAGCAGGGCATGGTCTCTGCCTTGGGGAATCTAAAAAGCCAAAGTAATCCTTTTAAACCTGGCTGTCCCCCCACCCCCAAACCTGACCGTTTACAGAGCCTGCTTTCAAGTCTGTCCAGAGGCTTCTGTGTCGAAGCTGGCTTTGATCCCTGACTGTCACCAGGGCTTCAGGCTTCGGACCAAACCTCAGTTCACTCTGTTCCATGAACCTTACAAGCTGTCTGTAGAGACCGAGCTTGCACATCTGCTTTTTCAGAGCGGTTCCTGGCTTGGTGGCATCATCTGCAGAGAATGCACTAGGCAGTAACTGCAGGTCCTTGGACCTTGTTAGGACCTGCTTCACAGCCCAGCCCACGCTGCTTTTGCAGAGCTGCTCACGAGCTTGCAAATCCTCTTTTGGCTGGAGGCTTTGTGTGTGTCTAAGAGGAGAGGCCTGTTGATGACTTCTGCACAAACCCTGTCAGTCTTGATTAGCGCTCTCTGCTTGATCTATTAATTAGTGAAAGACGAACCTCCAAATCCTTCCCATGGTAGCAGGCCCATCAATTTCTCTCTTGACCTTGGCGTATCTATTCAGGTGCTCGAAATGAAGCAAGCTTAGGACCGTGGTGCTACCTCAGAGAATTAGTTACACACACACACACACACACACACACACACACACACACACACATTAAAGATTTGTTTTTTAAATGTATGTATTAGGGCATGGGACACACATCACACACATGGTCTGTGGGGATCAGAGCATAATTTGCAAGAGTCAAATCTCTGCTTTCATCCTATGTGCCCCAGTGATTGAATTCAGGTCCACAGGCTGAATTCAAACAAGCACCTTCACCTGCTGATCCACACTACCAACCCCTGTTACTTGTATCTTTCCCCTCGACTTTGACTCAGAGGCTGTTTTGTCTGATATAAATGTAGCCGGGCCAGCTTGCGTTCATTTAGCTAATGTATCTTTTTATATCATTTTATACTTCTCCTTGAAAAGTAGGCTTTAACTAATATAGGTCTGGAAGTTATTTACTCTGACAATCTGTTCTCTCTAGCCAGTGAGTGAAGTCAGTTTTTATTTCTGTTGGGGTGTATTTGGGTCCAGCCATACTTCCTTTGTGCTTTTCTTGAGCTTTTTAAACATTTTCGTGAGCTTATTTTCTCTCAATCAGATTTTTTTTTGGTCCTTTCTCACAGCTCTTTTTCATTTTGTAGTTATTTCTGACATTTTTAGGTGCACAGCAGACACATCCTCAAGGGGAGGCATGAGGTTTCCCTGAGCAGTCTCAGGACAATAGCTGGCTGTTTTCACTCTCCCAACTCCCTCTCGGTGCTGTGTCCACTACAGCATCCTGTGGCAAAGTCAAAAGGTTGAGCTTCCGGCCGGCCGAGTTCTCTAGCTTTGCAGCGGTGAGGATTTACACAGGCTCCCTCAGTCTGTGCTCCATAGTTTCATGTGCTTCCTAGGAGGGCTGAGCCAATGAGCAAGTTCCTGGGGAAACATCTGGAGTTTTTCTTAGCTCCTGGTAAACCTTGACACACAACGCAGCAAAGCGGGTTTGGCGGTATGGCTCCACGTAGAAACTCTGACCTCGGGTGCCTCTGGGTATGTCTGGGAGGTAGTTTCTAGAGACATCAACTAAGGGTGTGTTGGGGTGGGGGTGGGGATCTGGCCTGGGTGTTGGTGGTGCCTTCCATGCTTCCTGGCTTGTCATGACTTGAGCGTCCCTCTTCCCACACCCTTTCGGACACCTTGAACTGAAAGCTCTGGAACCATGAACCTTCTTTACTCCCTTTGGTGGTTGGGCTCAGGCATTTTGTCACAGTGACAAAAAAAGCTGATTGACACAATGCCTGGTGCCAGAGCTGTGAACTCTTTGACGAGCATGGGACTCTGAAAATAGTCTGTGGAAGGAATCTGGAAAAGTTTGGAGTCTTGAGCCAGAGAAACCCTGGAGGGAAGCAGAGTTGAAAGATAGGTTCGATCCTCCCAAGGCAGAGAGAGACCTTATCCCTTCACATAGGCACAAATCTGAAGTTCGGAGAGGTTAAACATGGAGGCCATGCTGAATGTTCCCGCCCACCCCTTCTTGTCCATGCCCACTGCCCATGCCCAAAGGGGAAGAAGATACTAAGATATAGCATAGGACTGCCCTCCTTTGGTGACTTGGGGATTTTTTTTTCATGGCGTCCGACAGGCCCACCCCAGGAGACAAAGAGCCTCATGAAGGCTTCCTACACGCCGGAGGTGATTGAGAAGTCAGTAAGGGATGTAGAACACTGGCATGGCAGGAAGACAGACGAGCTGGGTAGGTGCAAACGGCTGAGGGGGTGGCCCTCTCCTCCATGGGGGGAGGGGGGAGTGGCTTCAAGACGCAGAGCAGGAGGTGGAATCCTGGGGGTGGGCTTAAAGAGGCCTGGGTCCCAGCCACTGGGGTCTGGTCCCCCCGGAAGCTGTTTCCCCCCCTGTGATAGTCCCTCTCCTGCTCCCTGCAGGCCGGTGGCACCGGAAAAATGCTATGAACATGAACTTGCAGAAAGCGCTGGAAGAGAAATTCGGACCAAAGAGCAAATCCAAGGGCAAGTAGTTGAGAGGAGGTTGGAAGGAAGCTCGAGGAGGGTGCTGCCAATAAAGAGATAAAGGCTCTGGTCTGAGCCCTGCCTCTCTGTGCTGCTGCTCTCCAGAACGGGGACGGTGCGTGGGTCTGGAGGAACAGCTAAGGAAGACAAGCCATGAGCACCTCCTCTTTATGCCTCTCCCCCTTGACCTCAGGAGGAGTTGGGGGAGTTGAGCCAGTGTGCCCTGGGTGACAGGTCCTCTTGTACCCTGCGTGTGAGTCCGTGGCTGATGGTTACTGTTTCTGGATGCCTGTTTTTCCAACATGTACCCACAGACTTCAGAGAGATTGTCCTTATCATCCATCTCTTCCAACCTATGCACAAAGTGCAGAAATGGGCCAGTGAGAACGATGACCAGGCATAGGTCTGAGATGCTACCTGGGAACACGTCTTCTCCTTCCTTCCTCCTTTTCTTTCTTTTGTGTCTCCTCTTCTTCCGATTCCTTCCTTCTATTCTTTTTTTCTTGTTTGTTTTTTTTTTCTCCTCCTCCTCCTCTTTATTGTCTTTTTTTAGATAAGGCCTCAGTACCTTGAACTTCTGATTTCCTTGCCTCTACCCTGGTGCTGGGTTGTGGGCAGGAACCACCGCACCCAGTTTATGAGGTACTGTGGAATCAAACCCAGGCGTTTGAACTATACCCTTATTCCCAAAGGTACTCCATGTCCACCAGATAACCATACTACGGCAGCATCAGACCTGTGCCAGGCACCACGGACACAGTCCTGTTAGGTGCCAGGCACATGTAACACAGTCCTTGTGCTCGGGGCATCGCGGTCTGCAGAGAATTGATGGGGAAGCTGGTTCTGACCAATGCACTGTGCATACACAGGTGGATACGTCACAACGCCTGCCTAAAGGGCAAAGCAAGGCATCCGTAACTGCATATAGCAAGACCCCTGGGGAGCCAAGGGGGAGATGTGGATACAGATGGGAGAACAACTTGGGTCACTAAGATGGACCAAAAGGGGCACAACATTCAGGACATTGTGCCGAGTATGAATTCCTAGCAAGGAGTATTTGGGGGGATGGATGTGCCTCAGGAAGCTTGGAGCAGAGCTCCATGCAGGAGAGGTAGGGGCAGCAGGTGGTTTCTCCTTCTAGGAGCTTATGATCCGGTTGAAACATACAGGGAAAAAAAAAAAATTCCTGAAGGCATGCTCATTATTCTGAGTCATCAGAGATGCAGATGAAAACAATCAGTTCACCAGACTGACATAAATTAAAAAGCAAGTATAGAAAACGTGGTGCCTCATCGCCGAGACAAAAAAACCTGACCACACTTAAGGGTTTGTGTGGCTCAGGAGTGAGGTCTCTGGTCACATTTCAGGCACAGTCAGGAAGCAGGAATTACGATTGCTGGTCCTTTATCTATTGTCTTGGGTCTGGGGCCTCGGGCCACAGAAAGGGCTGCCCAAATTAAAGTGTTCCTACTTCAGTTGCCCTGATGTAGGTGCTCTCTCACGGACATCCATCCCTGGAGGTTTGTTTCTGTGGTAATTCCAAACCCCGGCAAGTTGACCAATGAGAACGAGGGCACATTTAAGCACACGTCACATTTGTCATGGGAAGAGAGTGATTTCCGTTCTGGCCTCTCTCCGAATCAGCTCATGGACACTGTGCTGTCAGCACCCTTCCTCCCACCAGAAGGCACTCTGCCAGCTGCCTCTCTCCCCAGAGGGTAGCACTCATTTGTAAACTCTTATTTTATTTGGGGTTCCTTAATGCCTCTCCCTTTCAACCCCCAGCTCTAGGTAAGAGGAGGTTAGTGGGGAGAGGGGGTGTAGACCTCTTTACTTCTCCCAGCTGTTTCAGGTCGAGGGGTTCTTTTGGGGGTTATACCTGCCTTTGTCAATGGCAACTCAGTCTCCTCTCCAAGCCGCCACACCATCCGTCTCTGGTCTCTCGAAACTGCCACTCACCGCATGTTTTCTTTCTGGGCTCTCCTATTTATATCCTCAGAGCCCTAGACCACGCTCCTCTCCCTGCCTCAAGAGGCAGACCAGGCTGTCAACAGCTGGCAATAACCACACCCTGCGTGAGACAAATTGTCAGCTGTGGCCAACTAAAGCCCAAACTAAAACCCCGCACTTCGGATTAAAACAAAAACATATTTACATAATGTAATTTGAGTTTACAAAGAGCCCCCTAATTCCTGTTACACCAGAGCGGCTCTGGAAGTCAGCTAAACGCAGCCTGAAGGTGGATCCCTAGGATGCTCTCAAGCCCTCCCTCCCTACTCTTAAAGTCACCCCATGAGCTGTGGTCAGCCTTTGGGTGGTGACATGATTAGTGTTGGTTCTCAACCTGTGGGTCGAGGTCTCTTTTCGAGTCTATCTATGCCATCTATCCCGCATATCAGATATTTATATCACCATTCAGAACAGCAGTGAATTTACAGTTAAGTAGCAGTGAAGCTTGAGGGACTATAATAAAGGGTCTCAGCGTGAGGGAGGTTGAGAACCACTTGGCTCTTGGAGGACACATTCTTCAGGCTGTCATTTGGTGTCATGGCACAAGGTGGCCTGGCTCTGTGATGATGTGTCGGGGTTGGGAGTGGAGGTTCATTCCTTCCTGCTGCCCATTTGTCCTCAGTCCAGCTGAAGGACGTTTGAGTTGTGGTCTTGTGTGTCAGTACTGCGGTATTTAGGGCGGGTTCCCTCTGCCTGTGTGAGGGGTTTTCGGTACTCTCAGAAACGGACAGTCTGGATAGAAATTCTGGATAGAATGTGCCATGGCTCTAACTCAGTTGAATATTTCATCTCAAGACAAGAAGAGCTTGGTTTAACTCTTTTCTAGAGAGAGCTTAGCTGTGTCAGCAAACTAAATTAAACATGTATAGCTTTTGTTTCGTTTTGGTTTTTACCCAAAGGAGGCCTTGATCTCCTGGTCTTGCTTCTGACAGCTCTCTTGGCTCTTCTTGGTAGAATTCAGAGTGACTGGTAAGTACCATGTTCAGGGACCAGCTGCCAAGTGACACTGATTAACATAGTGAAAATTGATCTAGATACCATAATTTGTGTTATGTCTATGTCCCACAAAGAGAAGCCCCCCAAGGATGGCCTAAAATAAGACATGGCTGTTTCATACCTTGGCTATGATCCCAGGCTACCTCAGCCCATGTTGGTACAGTCCTTCAGCCCTCCACCTTCCTGGGAATGGTACATTCCCTCCTCCTGTATATGTTGTCTTGTGACCCCTCCTGGATGGACGTCACAGGAAGCCACTGTTTGGGACTAGGCCGCTGCACCCCATGTTAAAAGTTTCAACCACTAAGACGACACCCATTTGTCTGCTCTGCTGAGGAGGCAGGAGCCATGAGAGGTTAGAGTCAAATTACCCAAGAGACACAGGCGTGGAGTCCCCCCTGGCTTCAGTTTACCACGGAGGCAATCAGAATATCCTGATACTAAGTAGGCATTTCTTTGCTGCTTTGCCTCCCCATCCTCCCTTACAGGAAAGCTATCTTGGGAGGAACACCCTGCCGTTTGGCTTTGTTTCTACCCTTCCCACTAAGCTGTTTTGGGTCTGTCAACCCAACCGGTTCTGTGTACTCATCAGAACACTCGTTCTACTCGATGGAATAAAATATGGTTGCAGAATTGATGGTAAACATCTTAAAGCTGGATGTGGAGGTATCTATAATCCTATAATCCTAGCACTTGGGGACAGGACTCAGAGAGAGAGAGAGATATCAAATATAAAGATCTTTAAGATTTTAAAATTGAATGGGTGTAATTTTATCCTTTGACACATAATACATGCTGGAGCTTGGGATTCAAGCCAGGTGGCCTAACCTGAAACCCATACCTCATTCACCAAGCTACCCTACCCCACTGAAGTGCAAACTGCGGTTTTCTCAGGAATTCAGGCAGGCATGGACGAGGCTTCTAGAATGTTTGTCTAAAGTGCAGAGGAGGAAGTTCACATGGAGATTTTATTGTATGTGGCGAGTCCTTAAATTCTTCCAGAAAAGAAAGTACCAGATATCCTTCCAAGCTGGTGATGAAGGAGGAAGAGGAGATCCTGTAGATGCATTTGGTGAGATCTGGGTCAGAGCCAGGCCAAGGACCCAGGGTAGTAATTGCTAGGCGACCAGGACTTCTGGTCTATGGTGAAAAAGTCATTAAGGGACCAAAGGGGAAAGGGTAGAAGTCTTAAGAAATACTCTATAAACAAATGGGGAAACCAAGGCACACATGTAGAGAGAAATGGACTGCTGAGGTCCAGAGGCACAGAGGTAGGAGTTGAATCCAGGTCTTTCCAGGGTGGACTTACAATGGGGACTTCTTGGAGACCTTGCAGCTTTTTCTAACTATTGTGGAGTAGGGGATGGGGCTCGGTCAGGGCCGGGGCTCAGCTGACTCTCAGGTTCCTGTACATAGGAGAGTTAAAGACTTACTTCCCTCGAAAGAGCCCCCAGGGCAGTGGCCGAGCAATGACCAATCAGAGAAGTGCACAGCAGCCTCCGTATTCCCCACAGGCTGTTGCTCTTTAACGCATTAAGAAAGAAAAGGCTTTCAGGAGACACGGAGAAGCTGAGAGGAGAGGTCACAGGCATCTATGGGGTCAGACACTGTACCACAGGGTGGCTCTGAACAGAGCTTTGTCTTTAGGAGACACATGGTCCGTTCCTGGCTGACCCATCCTTCACCAGATGGCTGAGGATGGAGTTGGGAGAGCCCTGAAATTCCTGGGGAGTGGAGCGAGTCAGAAATGCCTGTATTCAGTTTAGTACCTTCCCTAAGCTGCTAAACTGCCAGCAGCTAGCAGCTCCAAAGCAGGGTGGGATGACAGGAATAGCTTCTGAAATTATGGCTTTTAATAACCCCACCAGTCTGCTAATCTCAGAGACTCCTCCCTTCTCAGCTCAGAAAACCTTTCCCTCAGTCTCTAAGTGGGAAGAGGGCACCTTGTTCTGCGGGTTCCCCTGCCCCTACCCACACACCATACACATAATGGCGGCATTATCAAAGGATTCGAGATCCCCCTCAGTCTGTGTCTGCTGGGCTGTCATTCACAGCTGGAAGAGAAATCAAACAAGCAAAGGAGCAAACAGGCCCCACTCCAGATTAGCTTCGGACAGGGGCTCTGAAGAGAGCCATTGAGACCAACATCAGAGGACAGTCTCCAAGGTGACTCCCAAGTAAGACCAAGGCTCTTAGGAGCCATTTCCAGGAGTTGCCTGTGGGGGGTGTCAAGAGGCAGCCGGAAAGAAGGTGATACACTGTATCCTTCGCAAACTGCCACTCTGCAGCCGGCTCATTCCCCCAGAAGGATTCTGGGAAGCAGTCAGAGCTTGGACACTTCCAAGTTACCGGCTAGGAGGGCTGGATGGGAGCTGCTCTCAGGCACTGTGTCTCCGACTCAGGCAGCTCTGCTCAGTGTCCTCATGGGCACAGTGTGGATGCCCCGGTGGCAATGGGGCGGTGTGGTGTGCCCTGGTACAGACCAAGGAGGAACAGCTGCCCGGGAGTTCCTGGGAAAGAGCAGATTTCCCCCAGTAATGACTGTCAGATGGCAACGTGACAGGATTTAAATGTTAATTGGCTTTGTTTTTTATTCCAGAACCAGGTGGCATTTTGTTTTATAAAATAGAATAGTTCCATTGAGCGAGCAGGGTTTGCTCCCCTCAGATGACTTTAGGTGCCTTCGTTGTGCCTGGGAATTAAGGCAGAGGGAACCCCATTACCCTGCCAGGTGACCTGATTTCTCAGGAGGTCAGAGAAATACCTGTATCCTGATGTGTTAGTGACGTGTGTGGATGCTGTGACTTACAGTTCCAGGGAACACAGTCCATCTGGATCAGGAAGACACGGTTGCAGAGCAGGAGGTGGCTGTTCGCAGTGCATCCGCAGTCAGGAAGTAGTCGGGAAGATCCGCCTTTGTGGGCGTTGGCTAGAGTCCCGGATAAGGAAGCAGCCCCGTGCGTTATCTTTTTTATCCAGTCCGGGACCCTAGCCTAGAAGATGGTGCCATCCGTATTTAGGGTGAACCTTCACACACTGATTGCCCCAGTCTAGATAATCTCTCACAGACGCACCCCTAGGTTTGTTTCCACAGTGATTCTAGGATCCGGGAACGTTGTCAAGATTAGGCGTCCGTCACACCTGGTGCCGAGGACTTCCGCACCATGAGTCCGTTTTAACGACAAGCTTGATCCACTGAGGCAACATTCAATGGCTCCCTGGCCTTTGGATTTAATATTACCGACAAAGGGAGGAAGTGAGCCCCCCTCTGATTGGCTGGACCTTTAAAAGGATGAATGGGGGTGAAAAGGGAGAGTGGGGGGCTCAAGTGACAAACGTGACCAGGCCATTTCCATTTGCTGGCTGGCACAAAGCTACGTTGTTTTTGTTTTTTTATTGTTTTGTTGTTGTTGTTTCAAGACAGGGTTTCTCTGTCCTGGACTCACTTTGTAGGCCAGGCTGGCCTCCAGCTCACAGAGATCCACCTGCCTCTGCCTCCCAGAGTGCTGGGATCACAGGTGTGCTCCACTGAGCTTGGCTTGCACTTCTGTCCTTATTGGTTCTTTTTCAAATGAACAGCTTTCACGTCCTCGAGAATGGTCCTGCTGATTGGCAGTTGCCACACACCTAGCGGGAGGGACTAAGGGAGGACTGTCCACCACAAGCTCTTGTCATTTAATGCTCTGGACAAGAGCTCAGGGCCTGTGCCCGGTGTTGGCCAGAGGAAGATGATAACCCCCAGGAGCACGGATCTGTTTTGGACTGGCTGTTTAAGGAGAACTGAGCTTGCCGGGGACACGATTTTACGCTTTCAGAGGCCACGCCAGAGTTCCACTTGTCTGAGTGCAGATGATGGCGGTTCTGTGTCTTGCTGTCCACTTGAATGGCCACATAGGGCCTTGGGCTCAGAAGGGTCTATTAGAGGCTTCATTTAATTTAGTCTATTATTGTGGGCACCAGGATAGGTGTGCATGTATTTTGAATCGCACACATCTATGGAGGCCAGGGTACAACTTTTGGGAGTGAATTCTCCCCATAGTGGATCTTGGAACTCAGGCTGACAGACTTGCATGGGCAGGGGACTGAGTCATCTTGCCAGCCCCACTCCTCCTCCTCCTCTTCTCCTCCCTTGCCCTCCCCCTCTCCGCCCCCCTCCTCCTTTTAGTCTAGTCAGATGTTAGTAGTTAGAAGGGGGAGTGTAGGACATGGAGTCCTATCTTTAACTGGCTGTGAGCAATCAGTTGAGAAAACTCACCGCCTTCGGACCTCCCCACCCCAGGTTTAACGCTCTTCTCTACAGTTAGGGTTTGGCAATGCCTAGCTATGTTTAAACAAGAGGTCTGAATGTTCATTGGGCGCCTAGCTCTGCACAGATGCAGCCACCGAGCCTCAGGCTCATTCTGCTTCGCCCTTTCCCGTCTTAATCACCAACCTCAGCCCCTCCAATTCAAAGGCTTCAGAAGAGATCTGCCGCTGAAGGAGCGGACTCTGCGGAATTAAAGTAATTCGCGGTGCCGACCCCTAGGTGGCAGCACGACTCCGATTAAACCTCAGTGGGTTGCGCTGGGGAGGAAGCTGGTTGCTGAGCTAGGAGGATGGGGTGGCTCGGGGTTCCACTCCCCCCCCAAAGCTCGAGATTTCCCAAAACAACCCTCCCTGAGGGAATTATCTGATCCATTCTTCTACCAATGCATTTTTAATAGCTTTCTTTAAAAAAAAAAAAAAAAATCTGACTCCAAGCTGTGATTGTGGCTCCGAACCTTTGGCCCTAGCACTTGGGAGGCAGGTGGGCAGATCTCTGTGATTTGGAGGCCAGCCTGGTCCGCATAGCGAGTTCCAGGACAGCCAGAGCTAGATATCAAGACCCTGTCTCAAAACAAACAAAAACAAACAAACCAATGTGATTACAAAAGCATTTAATTGTAGAAAACAGGACACATACACACAGAGATGGAAAAACCATCTTGATACTTAAAAAGTGTGTGTGTGTGTGATTGTGATTTGTGCCTGTGGAATGCTGGTGCCTATGGAGGCCAAAAGAGGGTTAAACCCTTTTGAGCTGGAGTCACAGGCAGTTGTGAGCCAGTTGGTGTGGCTGCTGGGATCTAAGTGTGGGCCCTCTTCAGGAGCAAGAAGTGCTCTTCACCCCCAAGCCATTTCTCCAGGACCATGCATGGTTTTTAAAATGCCTTCAGCTTTTTCGTCTCTATCTTTCCACCACATCTTTGGGTTTTGGCGGGCATCTCCCTTACTCCAGAGTTCAAGTTGGAAACCAGGAGAAAGACCCAGGACCTTGAAGTCACCCGTAACTCTCCCCACTCCTCAAGCACTGGGGGGTGGCGATGGGGGTGGGAGGAATTTGGTCTGTTGAGATCTCCGCAGAGAAGCAGCTGTGAGACAGATCTCATCTCCGTTCACCTCCAGTGCTCACTGGGAATCACCACAGTTCCCGTCTGTAACGGAGGGTTTCCTGGAGGTCTGCCTGGTTCCCCAGTGGGTTGCTTTTGACTCAGACGTAGCAGGCAGGCAAAAGGGAAAGGCCATCACTCTCAGAAGGCGCCTGTAGCTGGAGGGTGGGCTCAGGTGGGATCCTTGCATTGCTCTTGGGAGATATTAAAGACAGTGCGGCTGGACTGGAGACTATCTAGAAGTGGTTGCTGGTGTGTCTGTGGGGAGGAGGAGACCGTCTTGTTAGTAGACCGAGTAGGGGATGATCCACCTTTGTGGGCAGCACGTCCAATGGGCTAGAGTCCCAGCTAGAAGAACAAGGTAGTGGAGAGATGTTTTTCCCTCTCCTGGGACAGGGACACTCTTCCCGCTGTCCTGGGATGCCACAAGTTTACAAGAGGTCCTTCTGTCCTGACTACAGGGTTTATGGCAATAGACCCCTAGTCCCATCCTGGGACTCTAGATTGAGCAATGCGTGAGGCTTTCAAACTTACAGTGAGCCAAGATATGAAAACCCAGTGTCTCCAGCTTGACGAGAGCCTGTTGGGGCTTTCCAGGGTCCACAATAATGTCAGCTAATCATCCGAATGCTACTTCCTCTCCCTCTTTTCTATTTGTTTGTTTTTCTAGAGCATTGGTTTCCAGCCTGTAGGTCACGACTCCTCTGGGGTCAAATGACCCTTGCAGAGGGGTCACCTAAGACCACTGTAAACCTCAGACACTTACATTACAATTCCTATCAGTAGCAAACTTACAGTTATGAAGTAGCAACCAAAACGATTTCATGGCTGGCAGTTCACCAAAACAAGAGGAACTGTATTAAAGGTCGCAGCATTTGGAAGCCTGAGAACCGCTGCTCTAGAGGCTTAAGGAAGAGAGAAGTTTTCCCCACACCAGTGGTGGCTGCCCCTGGCTTTATTTTTTTTCTGCATCTGTTTTATGGCTCTGGAAATGATCTTGGCACCTTGGAATCTAGATTTCTTCTTGACCTCTGAAGACCAGAGTGATTTCACTGCAAGTAGAGATGGAACTCCAAGGAGCTCACAGCCCACACTGCCAGATCCATTTTTGGGTGTTGGGATCCGAACTCAGTTCCTCTTTGACAACAGTGGGTGCTCTTATCTGTGGGGCTCTCTGTGCAGCCCAGGTCTCATGATGTAGCCCGGGCTGGCTTCAAATGTTCAGTCCTGCTGTCCTGGCTTCTCTGGAATTACACTGGCTGAGGGGAGGTTATTTCAGTAGATGAACTAGCATGTAGCTACCAAGGTCCAGCAATAATTGTGGACACTGCTGCACACACGTACCCTCTCTCTGTGTCAACAACGTGAGAGATCATTTCTCCTTACTCATCTGATACATATCTCATACATGATTTTGCCTTACCTGCTGTTAGCAGACGGGCGATTCTGCTGACCTGCCTTCAGGGTCCTACCGATTGCTTATGTCATCACCTGGTGTGACAGGTGTATGAGGCCCGTAAAAGGACTGCCAGCCACCCACAGCTCTCTCTTTTCCTACTGTTTTTCTGTTCTAGGTGAACCCTTACTTGCCCTCTCTGCCCTCATGGCTCACTCGCTGTCTCTATACCTTCTCCCGGTCCTCCTCTCCCTTCCCCCAATAAACTTCCTTAGATCTGTGGAGCCTAATTCCTCATCGGGTACACCTTGGCCTGGGCCCGCCATAGTAGCCCCTCACCTCATCACTATAGATTATGACACCTGTAGTGTAGAGTGCTGGGTCTTTCCCTCTTATTAAACTGTTTTTGTACCTGACAGACACCTGATAAGCCCTGCCCCTTTCCTCCGTTACCCTCCACTCTGGTCTCTTTTATGAGATAACATATTTAGCTTCCACACGTGAGGGAGAGCATGCGGAGTGTGCTTTTCTGTGCACATTTCAATTTACTCTTTGGAGTCTCAGGTTCAGGATGGTGTTTGATTCTGCAGGCAGAATGTTTCATAGCTTCCGAGTGCGTCCGTTTCTTCATGAGGCGTCACTGAATCATTTATGTAAGTTCTGAGCTGTCATCAGGGGTTATGAATTATGTAATGAAACCTGAGGTAGAGTTCACAAGCGTTGGAAACAACTAGGACTACCCAGAGTCCTAACATGTGTAGCGAAGACTGAGTGAAGATGCTTCTAGCTGGAATGGTTCATCTCTTCCCAGGGCGACACGAGTTGGTGGTCAGGCAGAACGGAGAGCACCCTGGCTTTGATGCCTTGGTTCTGGCTGAGCTCCAAACTGCAGGCCTGTATGGGAGCCCCAGGGAGCTGGCCTCCAGCTGACTGTCCTCACGGGCCATGCTCAGGTTTGCTTCTTCAAGGAGGGCTTTCCTGTGTTGTCGCCAGTTAAGGGACCAGAGAGTATGTTGCATGCGTGGGCAAAGTTTTCTCACCTCTTGTCCCTTCCTTGGGTGTTATTAAATGATACAGGGATTACATGGTTCTTAAACACACGTCGGCTGCTAAGCTCTTGAACTGAGCTGAGTGCCCAGGAAGAGTCTGCTGATAAACCAAGGAGGCCCGAGACGAGGTACGCGGTTAATTGTTAACGAGCCATTTCAGCTCAGATGAGTGCTCTCTGGCTAGCTTACTCTTTAAAGGGCATTTGCCGTGTTGCACTTGCTCAGCATGTGCGAGGCCCCGGGTTTGCTCTCAAGCATCACATATATAAATAAATGAATAAATAAGTAAGTAAAGAAGTAAAGACTTAACTGATTTCTGAAATATCCGTTCTGTATGCCAGATGCAATTCACCTCTCAAGGGTGTGTGCCCAAGGCCAGTGGAACTCTGGAGAGCTGGGCTGTCTCCACCTCTAAGAAAGCCTCTATGGAGCAGAATTAAATTGAGCATTAGATTAAAAACCTCAAAAAGATTCTTGCTCATCTTTTACCTTTCAAATTTTGAAGTTTATTTATTTTTACGTGCATGGGTGCTTTGCCTGGACGTAGTCTGTGTACTCTCAGTTGTCCCTTCTACCTCCTCCTTGCTCTAAAAAATGGCGGTTCTGTTTTCAGTCCCTTAAAACCAGAAACCATTTCTGGTCTCCCGGCTCACTGTGCCGTCTCTAGCTTTGAGGGGCTCCCGAGAAACAACAGGCCCCATGGTCTGTTTCTGCTTTGGTCCAGCGTCAGCCACCACATCCCCCTGCACCTTGGTTTTGCCTCCTTGTTGGCCTGCTCGTCCCTTCTCCCTTGCTATCTCTTACTTCCCTTCCCACTAGCGCCCCCTAGGACTCTTGCCATGAGGTCTAATTCTGCCTTCTTCGGCCAGAGCCCACCGACACAGCCCACAGACCCACGACCAAATTGACTCATCCTCCGCATCTCAGATGCTGGTGTAGCTCTCAGGTACCCTCCTGCCTCAGGGCCTTTGCTGTCTCCTCTGCCAGGAAGCCTTTGTCCCTGGCCCCACGCTAAGTACTAAACTTCCCTTTCCACGAATGTCAGGCAGGGCTCTATCCAGCCCTCTCTTTACTTTTTGGTTGGACCCAAGCTCTCACTAAGTTGCCCAGGAAGGCTTGAATTTACTTGGTAGCCCAGGCTAGCCTAGAGCTTTTGATCCCCCTGCCTCAGCTTCCGAGTAGCTAAGATTACGGGCCTGCAACACCCTTTGTCTTTGAAATCGGCTGCCTTCATCTTTCACACCCTTTTACATCTCCAAATACACGTGAAAACTTGCCTGAAAAATCCACCTGGAATGCGCTGCCTCACCACGCTGGCTCTGTCCCCTGACCGCCTGTACTTACCCAGCACTGACTGCTGTCCACAGTGAGATCTCTTTTTGTCCCATGTGCCTCGTGAGGAGGAGGCTTAGCTCTGCTGACTTGTCTGATCTTGTGCTGAGAACAGTGTTCAGCACAGAGGGGGTGCTCAGAAGTATGAGACTAATATCCATATCGGGGTGGAGGGCGACAGGTTCGTCCCCTTTCTGTCCTTCGGTGCTTCCCAGTCCCCCAGCCCCTATGCCACCAGCGTTAGAGGGAGATATCAAGCTCCCTCCAAGCATGGGCCAGCCCTCCACGTTCACACTGGACAGTCCTGCCCCTCCCGTGTTCAGCAGCTCTGTTGTGATCCTCGGAGCACGTTGGGGGGAGGTGGTCCCAGCCTTCTCACACCCCACAGGCTTCCTTGTCCTGAAGCAGGTGGGAGACTACTGTCACCCGGAGCTGAAGCCTGATCACTTCCTCCTCCAGTCTTCAGGAGAGGGGCAGAGCTCAGACTGCTACATCCTGAAACCTTGCCTCAGCTTTGGACACAGCCAGTGGCTTACTCCTCTGAAAGCAGCGAAGAAGCCATTGTAGCATTTGCACGGCCTTGTGATGTGATAATAGGTAGGCTGCCCCCACCTGCTTCGGTTAAGACCAGCACCTGCATGATGTCCCTGCTCTTCAGGATTTTTCATGTTCCCAGAGGAAGGCTGTGAAGGGCAGGAGCGAAGGCTGGTGAACCCCCCCCCCCCCCCGCTGCCTCAGAATCAAACTCAGAGCTGGTGAAGCCGCTGTTGGTTCTGTGGGTGGGGATGTGCCGGAAGGTGACATCCACGATTTCATCGCCACTGATGCCTGATGATGCCGGTCCAGGAACACCACCTTCAGAATCCCTAGTGCTTCCATTCTGAGAAGGCGAGACCGTGGGGACAGTCGAAGGTGCGGCAGCTGGAGGAATGAACTAGCAGAGGGCCGAAGATCCTGCCAGCTGCAAGCCAGCTGTATGACACCGTGGTGGCTGGCACAGGCTGCTTTGCATTTGTCCAAGTCCACAGGATGTGCCAAATGTACACCCCCAAAGTCAACCTCTGACTCTGGGAGACCGTGGTGGATCCATATATACTTATCAAATGTGCCACTGGTGCCAGGCTTTATGTCCGTCCGCTCAGAGCACACTGTTGAAATCCCAACCCTCGTGGTGGCATCAGGAGATGAGGTCTTTGACAGGGGTGATGAAGTCACTGAGTTTCAACCCTGTCAGCAGGGATTGCTGCTTTCACAAAGGAGACCGGAAGAGAACCCCTGACCTCTTCTGGGAGGAGACAGTGAGAAGGGCCTACCTGTGAGGAAGTGGCTCTTGCCAGCAACTGAGTCTCATGCGTCTCTGCCTTGTTTATAGAGGGTCTTGCTCTGTGCTCCAGGCTTGCCTGGGACTCATGTAGCACTGGTTGGTCTTGAACTCACTATGTAACCCGGTAGGCCTCAAACTCTTGGCAATTCCCCTGCCTCAGCCTCCCTGAGTGCTGAGATTACAGGCATCTGCTGCCACATTTGGTTCTGATGTCCCCTTACTGTGGTTTTTCCAGACTCCAGAACCACGAGAAACACAATTCTGCTGCCCCTAAGCCCCTTGATCCATCTTTTGTTGCAGTAGCTCAAAGGGACCAGATAACTATTGCGCAGACTGGTGGTGTGGGGAAGGCTATAGGGGACCATGGGTACTCCATGAATCTTGATTTTGCAACAAATAGAACCACCCTAAAAAATAAAGTGCATTTAAAAAGTAGTATAGGAATATTATATCTCATGTCTTTTTCAATTCTGGCTATTGAGATTTTTTTTCACCCTAATATTTACCAACCTGGTGAATTAAAAAAAATGTCCAGTTTTAATTCCCATATACCTAATTACTAGTGAGGATAAACTTTTGATTAGTTTTGTTTATTATTCAATGAATCCTTATTGATTTATGATTTTTTTTTCTCATGATGACTGCTAAACCTTTCTCTGCCATTCATGGCTCATGTCTATTGGGTCCTCTGAGCCCCGAGTCCTCTGACCAGGACCCAGGGAAGCCACCATCGTCTTACCCCACCTGTTTCCTGCCCCCCATTTCCCATATCATGTCCCCACAGTCCTAGAGGATCTAGTCTCTGCCTCTGGCCCTCAACTGTCTATGCAGTCTCTGCCACATCTCACACCTGTACAAGTCAGCCCGGACCAGCTCTGCTCTGGCTCCCCACGGCTTTACCCCGTCAGACACAAAAACAGGCTTGACAGAAGTGAGACCCCGGGAGTCACTTGAGTATCAGAATCAACTCTCTATCATTCTCAGCTCTTTCCGTGGTCAGCTTTCTTTCCCTTCTTTCCCTTCTTGTAGATAAAGAGCGAGTGTGAGACACTCAGTTCAGGCCAAGTTCCAGGTGACAGACAGCTTTGAAGTACCAGCATGTCTCATGCCCCTTTTCCTCCTCCCTCTTCTTCTCTCCTGGATTTTCTCAGAAGCTTGCCTCCTTGTTACCCTGTGGGTCACAGACAGGATCTCTCCACAGTACACACACACACACACACACACACCACATACATACATACATACATACATACATACACATACAAACACACATGGACCACATTTTGTGCTGTTATAAACATTTTATTACCATGTTCCCTCTTAATGCAAGGCATTTTGGAGTCCATATTTTAATACCTAGAGACGGTTCTTGCTTGTCTCCCATGAGGGGTCCACTCTGGAATATCGACAGGCTACTGTGAACACTGCCACTGAGATACCTTCAAGATGTTGGCGGTTTTCTTTGCTGCAATGAAGAGGGTCCAAGGAACACTCGCTCTGCCTGCCACGGGTCAAAACCAAAAATGAAGAGTTGTGGCTGCCATCAAAGAGAGTGAGACCATGACACAGGGTACCGGGACAGACCAGATCCAGCTCAGGGCTTGATGGGTCACAGAGGTGCCTCTCAGTGCACTCTCAGTCCGGGTGAAGAAATGGCACAATGTCCTCTGGCTCCAGGTCCACGGAACATATAAAGACAGATCTCTGCAGTGTAAACTTGTTCTAGAAACACCTCCCATTCGAGGCTTTAGATACCAAAAGAGCCAGAAATAATAAAATGAAGGCACATGTACATTTGCTGCTAAGGCCACTGCAAATACGGCCCCAAAGAGGGGTCCTGCTCCCCGATTCATCTCACAGCAATTCAGAGGCTTAAGTGCTGAGGCTTAAGTTGCCATTGTACCTCCTGCACAAAACTAGGAGAGACCACATTCAGGGGAGAAGTGTGTGCCCCACAAAAGGCCGTATGGAAAGAGCTGTACAGGCTCATCCAAAAAAGATGACGCCGAGGACAAAATTGTTCATAAACTCTGCTCCCAACCCCCCTCCCCTCGAACAACAAAACAGCCGATACTCAAGACACATACAAAAGCGTGTGCAAACTTGACCACGAGCAAACAGGACAAGTGAGAATGAATGATGTAATGCCGTTGTGCCCCGACTGTCAAGAAGGTAGTGATTTCCAAGGACTGAAATCCCACAGCAGGGCTTTCATCGGAGGCCAGTGGGAGCAGCAGGCATCCAGGCATTCTGGAGGGAGAGCAGCTCGGATGTCTAGACTAAGTCCCTGGATGTGCCGTCCTGCGTGATTGCTGCATTCTTGTCCTTTAGGGGTCCACACCCTGGCTTTTCTGAAGTTGACACCATGAGCTCTAGGTGCCTAGCCTTCTCCATTGCTCCTCCTCCCTCCAGCTTGGCCATAACTGTGACCGCCAGCTAGTGTTGCCCATATCAGTGACTTCTCTATATAGCGGGGGTCCCCAGCGCCCTCTGCAAGGACCTTCAGA
Organism: Psammomys obesus; assembly: GCF_907164565.1. Taxonomy (NCBI): domain Eukaryota; kingdom Metazoa; phylum Chordata; class Mammalia; order Rodentia; family Muridae; genus Psammomys; species Psammomys obesus. The sequence continues at coordinate 571,345 of NW_026587215.1, read as the reverse complement.
CCTCCCCAGGCAGCCATAGAAGACTATACCTATTCTTGTAGTGACATGACCCTGCCCATTTCAAAGTCTGAACCCTAGGGTGCCTACCTGAGCCTCCCACCGTCTGCACTGAGCCAGAACAGGTGCTGTTATTGATGCCTGAGGGAACAAGCATCCACAGCAGTTCTTAATCAGACCTTGCAGACCTCATCCTCAGAGGCCTCTTGGGCCTCATCCCCACTCCAACAAGGCAAAGGGAAAGGAGGATCCTAGAGAGAGAGAGAGAGAGAGAGAGAGAGAGAGAGAGAGGAAGAGGAAGGAAAGGAGGAAGGAAGAAGGGGGAGGAGAGGGGAGAGAAGGAGGAGAGAAGGGAGAAAGGGAAGGGAGGAGTTAGGAGGGAGAGGGAGGAAGAGGAAGGAGACCGGAAGGGAGAGAAAGAGGAGAGGAGGCAGGGACAGAAAGCACAGGTCAGCTATGGCTGAGTGTCAGGGCTGAGAGCAGAGAGAGTGGTGCTTCTTGGCGAGGGCTCTGAGGAGCTGCTCAGGCTGAGGTGCAGGGCTGCTGGTGAGATTGGGAGAGGATGTGAACCTAGCATACCTTCCCAGGCTGGCTGTCCCAAGGGGGCAGTGACAGGTAGTCCTGATGCTTCAGGGACTTGAAAAACTGAATGGCCGGCACCTGGGGCATGGGCTGGTAGGGAAGTTTTTTAACAGGCAAGTCCTGGTCTAGGTCCCCAATCTCAGGACACAGGCCTGGAGGAGGTGGGGAGAGGGGACCAGTCCCCAGGCCAGGAAGGAAGCAGTAGTCTCCCACCTGCTGGAGAACAAGGAGGCCTTCAGAGTGTGGGGATACCGGGGCCACTTCCTCCCTGCGCTCTTGGGGGCTCACTGTGGGGCTGCTTGGCATAGGAGGAACAGGACTGCCTTGGGGGGACTTGGGGGCCTGGCTCATACTTGGAGGGAGCTCCACATAGTCTTCAAACTCTGATGGCCCGGGAGCTGGACTTCTAGGAGGGACCCCAGGCAGCTTGAGACAGAGACTGGGCCTTTGATCTGAGGGGAACCCTAGAGAGGGACCCGGAGAGGTAGACAGGGGCCCTGTGGGCAGAGTGAGCACCAGATCCGCAGGACGGACATAATCAGATGCCACCACGGTGTCATCGGGGCCCCCAGAGCTTATGGGTGGCATCACTGGGTTGTCCTTTGGCTCCTGTTCTTCCAACCTCAGCTCAGCTGCAGGGCTGTCCCTCGGCTCCACGGGAGGGCTCTCTGTAGCCTCCAGGCTGGACCCATGCTCCTCATCTGCAGCCTGCCCCTGCCCCATTGCCTGGGACAGTGGGACCAGCTGCACGTGTCCCCCGGGGGGCAGACACAGGTACTCCAAGGAGCCTGGTAGCGCCGGTTTCAGGCTTCCACTCATCTGGGAGGCAACCAGCTGGCCTGGGACATCAGGCAGGGAGTGGGCTTGGGGAGACCCCAGGTAGGGTCCATTGAAGTCAAAACTGGGTTTTTGCTTAAGTTTGCCAGAAGGAGCTGGTGGGTGTACTTGAGCACCGGATGGCTGTTCCATGGGTTCCGATGAGGCTGCTGGGGTGTTGGCTGCTGGGGTGCTGTCAGGCCCAGACGGTGGATCTCGGACAATGTTAGGGTACTCAATGGTGATAGGTGATACTTCATTGTCCTCCAAATGTGCGTATGAGCCCCTGTGGGAACAGTAGAGGCAGAGATGTGGAACTCAGATACTTAGGGAGCCCCAGAGCAGGCAGGGCTCTCTGGAAGGCCTGACCCCCCTCCCTCCTGACCTCACAGTGAGCACCGAGGCATGGGACCCTCCAGCGTCCCACAGGACCATGCACCATGCTCGGTTCACAGCACCCCCCTAGCTTTTGCCCTCATCTTCTGCTCCTTGCATCCCGCTACCTTTGGGGCCAGGGTCACACTTGCCTAGGAATCAAACAGGTCTACCAGCTGCCCGGAAGACAGGCTTAGCTCTCCCTACACAGGTCCGAGCGCTGCAGGCATGAGCATTCAGCCCTCCAGTGCAGGGCTTGCCTAGGCAGCCTGGCTAGGAGAGGTTTCCTGCTCCGGGATGCTGTCGTCCTTTGTCTCACCCTAACCTGAGTCAGGAAGACCTTCCTCATGTCTCCCTGGATTGCCACTTGCTACAGTGGCCATCACCTCCCATAATCTCTTCAGAGGCCTACAGGGCTACCCTAACGTGTACAATGGAAGAGTTTTCCTCCCTCAGGCTCTCCAAGGGTCGGAGGCCTATCACTCACCCTTTAAGCTCAGCAAAAAGGTTGCTCTGTGGTCCCTGGAACATAGGGTTCTTAGCGGCGAAGGCTGCCACACTGCTGGGAGGCCAGAGTCCTTGGCCTCCATCCTAGAAGGTGAAGGATATTTGTGCCTATGACTTTGGTACCTCAGGAAGGAGGAGACAGTGGAGGATAGCATGAGCGTATGGTGTCTTCCATGGGGTCCATACATGGGAAAAAAATGTCCCCATGATGGGGCCCAGCTCAGGCCTCTGGCTCCAAGAAATCGGGAGGCACCCAGGGGACAGTGACTTCCCTCAGCCCTCAAGAATCTGAGGGGAGGAGGCCACACTGTTCTCCACGGCTTCTTCTCCCATGACTTTGGTGTCCACCGTGGCCATCGTCTCATGAGAAGCTGACAGCCATGTCTTTCCATTCTTGACATTCTCGTCTCAGTACCTGACCCTCTGGAGACACCCTTGCTGCTCCTACCAGCTCAGAGGCATCTTGTTATATGCTAGACCCAAGTCCTGTCCTGAAGGCCCTCAGCCCCCTCCCTACCCCCAGGAGAATTCTTGCACAGGGGAATGCTCTTAGTTCAGTCTATGGCTCCAGACAGAGCTCAGGGCCATTTGTGAGACTGCTGCTCCTTAGGGTACCCAAGGAGTCCCAGAGACCCACCTCCTGCTAGGCCAGCCCTCCTACCCTTCTCCACTGTGAAGCAATGGGACAGGGAGCCAGCAGCAGGTCCTGCCCTTCCTACCTGAAACATGAGGCTCTTGCTGGGGTTGGGGATTTTCTCCTTCCACTTCCTGTACAGCCTGGAAGATAGCGGGATGGTGGGGACTCGTGTATGAGGGGGTCCAGAGACCTCCGGGGCCCATGTATAGAGGGAAACCTGAAGCCAGGGGATGAGAGGCAGGGTGGGTAGGAGTGATAGCATGCCAGGCCGTGTCATCCCTGTGGCCCTGGAGCCCGGTTTCACAGGCTGCGCTCACCTGTGTACGTAGATGCAGCCAAAGCGGAGGGCCAGGAGCAAGGTGGGAATGAGGAAGACGAGGATGAGGGCTGTCCACAGTGTGGGCATCACTTGTTCCACAAGAAGGAGAAGGAGAATCAGGTGGGAGACACAGGATGCAGGCTAGGGGAGGAGGCCTGTGTCCCCCCAGGACCTCTGTGGGGGAGGGCAGATACTTGGGGGAAACCCTTGGGCCTGCGCCCAGTGCTCAGCGTGGGGGAGTCCTGCCGTAAGCACCAGCAGTAAATACACAGAGGAGACTGGTTGAGCCTTGGGAGGCTTCTTGAAGGAGGCATGGGGGCGGGGGTGCATGGCCTCCTAATCCAGAGAGGGTCAGGGGAGATGGGAAGGTGGGCCAGCAGAGGGTCCCTCTGGAAAAGCGAGGGTTGGGCGCAAGTGTCAAGGGAAGGGAACTGGGCAGGACTGATGGAAACCACCAACCTTCCAACCCCAGGCACGCACACACGTGTCTATGTAGCTAGTGTAGCTTTGCAGCCATGGTAACAAGAAACCCAGACTGACCAATCATGGCCGCCACAAAGGCTAATAAAACCAAGTGCCCTATGACTAGAGGCCTAAGCCCCCAACGGAAAGTAAGAACAACAGAAAGACAGATCCTCCCCTTCCCAGCTTCCTAGGGTAGGGTAGGGTGGGTGGCTGTCCCCGCGGCGTGGCGGTGGCCAAGAGACGTACCCCAGTCAGTGGTCCAGGAGCATTTCTTGCTCCACTCACTCCAAATCCCAGTGTAGTTAGGAAGGGTCTGGACCCTCACCCTGGCCTCGTATGTGGTCGAAGGCTCCAGCTGCAGCAGGAGCATGCTGTGTTGTATCACAATCGCTGTCTTGCTGTCCTACAGCGGCAGATGTGCAGAACCTGAGCCCCTAGCCAGGGTCAGGGGCCCAACTGCCCTCCCCCACCCCCAGCCACTTCTAGACCCACTGAATCTCCAGTCCAGCCCAGGACCCCAGGATAGAGCCTACTGTAACCAACCACCGTGATGGCACGTCTTCCACCACTGACAGCTACACCCAGGCCCAAGCCCAGACTTTCTCCACCTCCTCATTTGTCTGGTTCCTGCCTTGGCCTAAATTCTGTCTGATCCAGGAGCATCATGCTAATTGGCTGGGTTCTAGACCATGAGCTGGGCGTCAGGAATGACCTTCTGCTGACTCACTCTCAGGCCTCAGTCTCTCCATTTCCTCTCTGAAGTTAGAGTGCTGGCCAAATAGTCCTGCTTTGGGCTCTGTGGAGCCCAGGGGTCTGCTTCTAGGTGCCAGGCCTCTGTATGTGGGATGTGAGCTAGGCAGAACCTGCCCTCAGCTTGGCCCTCAGCCTCTACACCAATGGGTCAGTTTTGATTCCTGAGAGGAAATCCACCCAGGCCTTGGTGATCTTTGAAACCTTCATTCCAGGTACTTCTGCTGCCCCACTCTGACAGTCTGCCCCCTCAGCTCAAGGGCAGCAACTGGCCATGGGGCCATGCCATGTCACCTCTCAGAGCCTGAATCCTTCATCAAGAAACTGGGCTGTCGCCTGTTGACTATGTGGGCTCTAAGGCACAAGGGTCAGGCTCGTGGTAAGTAGAGTTCTCTAGGGTGTTCTGTCTTTCCTTTCCTCTCTGTCTATGACTTCCCCCGAGTCCTGGACCTCACCTCCCAGCTGTCCAGTTCCTTCTTGTACTGGACCTCGAATCTGTGTCTAATGTGATCGTAGGGCATTTTCTCAGTTTCCCAGTGCAGGGAATAGCTGTCTCTATTCTTGACCACCTCGAGGGTTGGAGGATTCATCTGGACTGGGGAGAGGATAATTTTAGAGAGCGTCATGGTTTTCTTCCTTCCAGCAAAATGTTTCTTGTTATCCAAGGTGGTCATGGGTAGTCTCCTCCCTGGACCAATATCCCCAGCCCCCAGCCACTTTGACTCCTTCGAACTCTGTGGTGGGTTTGAATGAGAATGTCTTCATAGGCTCATATGTTTGAATACCTGGTCCCCAGTTGGTGGAACTGTTTGGGAAGGATTAGGAGGTGTGGCCTTGTTAGAGGAGGTGTGTCCTTGGCAGGGGCAGGGAGGGGTTTAGCTGTTCTCTACATCTGGCTTGTGATTCAAGCTGTGATCATGGTGACACACATCCTTAGTCCTGGCACTCAGGGGGTACAGGCAGGTGGATATACATGAGTTTGAGGCCAGGCTGGCTACAAAGTGAGTTCCAGGCCAGCCAGGGCTACACAGAGAAACTCTGTCTCAAAAACCAATGAACCAACCAAACAAACAAAGATGTGAGTGCTCAGCTGATTCTCTGCCCCTGAAGCCTCTGCTACTGCTTTGCATCATGAACTCTAAACCTTTGAAACCACATTCCCAACTTATACAAGAGAGTTCTATGAGTTGCCATAGTCATGATGTCTTGTCACAATAATGAAATAACTAAGACAAACACCCAGCCTTACCGCATCATGGTGATATCCTGAGCTGGGGAGTGCCTGAGATAAGGCTCGGTGATGACGTGGCCTAAAGCTTGTGCTTCCCTGCTAGTTTTGGATTAAAAAAAGAAAGCAACCAGTGGCCCCGTCTAGGCCCACGGACTGTTCCAGGCCCTGGGCAACACACTTTGTGGGGATTCCCTCCCTCTGTTCTCTTCTTTCCCCTTCAAGATGCTCTAACCTCCCCACTTTACACACGGGGAAGCTGAGCCCCAGAAATTAAAGACTGGGTGGTGTAGAGCTTGTGTCTTCATTGTGTGTCCTGCTTTTTTGGTAACCCTGGGAGTTTCCTGAAGCCAGGATGAGCTAGCAAGTCCTTGGCTATTCTAAAAGCCTCCAGGGCAAGGCTGTGTATTCGGCCTTCAGACACACCCAGAAAACCATCACCCCATCACACTGTGGCCAGACTGAAAGTTAAAGACTGAGACACGGGCATGTATTCAGGCTTTCTCATGTGTCCCTGATGTATGTTCTGAGAGAGGTGGGCGATTTAAGGTAAGTCACTCAGTCACTGTGACCTTCGGTCTCTCCATCAAAACAAAGGATTCATAGCTTATGACTTCAAAGAGCTTTTACAAAAATAATGTGGGTGACTATAGCACACAGAGGGGTCTCTCAATCAGAGGAATCCCATTTCCTGGGGGGAGTGCCCCAAGAAGAAAACGCTGCGTGTGAACTCCGGTGACAAAGCTATCAAAGATGACTCGCATTACTGGTCGGATAGAAAGTCTCCCTTGTATCAGGGTCCTTGCCCTGTGCCAGGAAGGTGGGACATGGATCTAGAAGGAAGCCATCTGCTGGCACGCATTCCTTGCCTGGCACGAGAGTAAAACAGAGAGCAGAATTTGAGAAGTGAGAACATTTGTTGGAGGAGTGCAGGAAATCCTGGGAATCGCAGGAGGGAGAAGACGGTGGTCCGAGGGGGAGGGGGGGACAGGTGTGCAGCTGAGAGGAAGCAAAAGGGAAGGAGGGAGCAGGTTTCAAGTGAGGTTCCTGAGGGGCGACAGCGTGATCTGCATCAGGGCGTGAGTTGCAAGCTGGCGGTGGCGTCCCTGTCTCCTTGAAGACGGTAGAAGCCCATTAGAATGACCTTTCTCTCCATCTCTCTGTCTGTCTCTGTTTCACCATCTCTCTGCTGTGTCTGCCTGCCTATGGGCGTGGGTACCTGGGCACAGACATGCAGAAGGCAGAGAAGAAGCTCTCCTGTCCCTTCTCCATGCCTTATTCCTTTAGACAGGTTCTCTCACTGCACCTGGAGAGTAGTCAGGAAGCCCAACCATCCTCCTGTCTCGTGCCAAGTGCATGTGAACATGCACAGTATTTTTATGTGGGTGCTGGGATTCGAACTCAGATTCTCACAGCCTGTTCATCAATTGCTCTTGCCCTTTGAGCCATGCTCCTAACCCAAGAATAATCTTTTTTTTTTTTTTAATTACTGTGAGTCATTTTACCATTCGGTCTGCAAACCTTCGAAAGTGGCAAACACAAAGATGCCAAAGAGGTCCCTGTGTTTGTTGGAGTGACACAATGGGCCCCTATCGTACTTGGAACTCATGCAGAGGCAGGACAAACTCACTGTGGTTAAAGCTCTGGATGACCGTCTCCTGTTTCAGCGGCTTAACAGAGACTGTGTACTGGCTGTGTGCGCTGGGATCAGGCACGGTTAGAGTGCAGTGGTACCGGGTGAAGAGGCTGTCCTGAAGCTCCTTCACCACTGAGGAGCATTCCTTCTCCCTGGGGAAGCAGTGTTGAGCTGAGAGCAGGGCCAGGGGAGGGTCAGATCAGGCTGAGACCTCAGAGAGGTACAGCCCTGGGGATAAGAAGCATCAGGGAAGGATGGCCAGGGGCCACTCACGGAGTGCCAGGGCTGGAGCTGTAGAAGAGCCCGAAGGAAACAGAGCCCGTCATCTGGTGCCACACCTCCCAGGAGCAGCTGAGGGACTGGAGCCCATCAAAGAAGCAATGCAAGTTCTGAGGCTGGGTCTTGTCTCCTGTGTGAGACAGAGTGGCCCGGAGAGAGAACTGAGGACTCAGGGCCGGTGGGAGGCGCTGATGACAAGGTAAGGTAAATGCTGGAGCCTCCGGCCCAGACTGTCTCCGCTGTCAGTCGGGGCTCCTAAGAGAGGCTCTGTTACCTGGCTGGGAGTCCCACTGCACCTCTGGGCTCCATCTGCTGGGCCGTCCAGACAGCCTTGACCCTGGGGATAGCTGAGTGCGAACACGGGCCACATAGGTGTTGCCGGGTAGAAACAGCTTTGGCTCTAGAGTGACCCAAGAGTTGTTGGTGTGGAGGCTGGAGGCACCCTGTGGAGACAGGGGAGCTGAAGGAGGAGCCTGAGGGGCCACCCCGTGGGTTGGGCCCAGACTGCGGCTCACCGTCCTACCTCCCAGGAGTCCTGAAGCCGTCTGTAAGCCACCTCAAACTGTATGTCCTCCTGTGACAGCAAGGAGTCCTCGGCATCCCCAAGGGGCACGCTCCACTCCAGCAGGAGATGGTCGCCAGACGGGCGGATGCTGACATCCTTGGGGGGCGGTGGCTGTACTGCAAGAGAGGGAGGTGAGGGTTTGGACTTGCTGAGAGCAGCCTGGTTTTCCGGGGGCCCGTGGGCCCGCCCAGGTTCAGTGCTCACCCATCAGCTGATGATCATAAACAAGAGCCTCAAGGAATGTTCCTCTGAGGCTCCAGACCCGGAACCTGCAAAGGGTAGGTTTGACCGCAGTTCTGCCTTCTGTGGCCCGGACTTTCAGCTCAGCGGGGCCTCCTTCTGCCGGGCTGTGCACCGGGGCATTCTTCCCAGCGGAGGGCGCTGTGAGCCGGTCTGCTTCCTCTCCTGCTACCCACCCTCTACAGTTCAGGTGCCTACCGCTGACTGACATTGATCAGCATCCCTGTTGGTCTTCCCTGATGGCTTTCTTAGGCTCCTGTCCCTGGACAGAACCCCTTGACCCTCTTCTGGTCTCGCCACAGCTCATTGTAACTCCCATCCTTGTCTTGTCACACAAGGTAACTTTATCTTCTTCCTGTCCCCCTTCCCTAGTTCAAGGCTTGAGATACAGCTGCCCATTTCTCATATTTTCCCTTTTGAACTTAATGCTCCTTGGATACAGTGAACGTACCTGGGTTTTTGCGCATGCCCCATTCTCTCCAGACCTGCCCCTGTGACCAGCCTTTGCATGTGTGGTTTGCTGGCCAGGAACTGCTTCTGAGCAGTTCTGGCTCTGAGCTCCACCCAAAGCAAGGACTTGGCTGCAAAGCTCCTTCCTTCCTTCTGGGAAGCCCTTCCTGATTGCCAGAGCCCTTTGCCTTCCATCCCTTGCATGTGGCAGCTGGCTCCTGTGTGTCTCCTCACCCTTCAGCCTGCAGCTCTAAGCCCCAGGAGGAGGGACTCTCTCAGACACCAGCGCCAGTCAGTTGACGACAGCATTCAACCTAGCATTGTCGGACAGCAAACAGGATTTGCGGTGTCCCCCTAGGAGCCTGACACCTGCTTGGGCCTAGAATGACAATGCAAACCTCGCTTTCTCCTTCAGTCTGAAGTGCTGGTGACATGCCACAGATGTGACCACCTGAGACCGTGCTGTAACAAGGGGCCCTGTGGACCCACTGCACATCCCTGGGGGCCAGAGAAAGGGGTGAGGCGCCTGGCTCTGGGTCGGAAGCATGGGAAGAGGATGGAACCTCTGTGGGTCTCAATGAGAGGGCAAGGTGTTGCAGCCATGAGGCAAGACAACAGAGACCAGAGCTCTGTCACTTGGACAATGCTACAGGAGTCACATGGCTCCTCCTGGAGGGAAGCTTTGGGGCTTGGGAGACAGCAGAGGCAGCTGGGACAGGAAGCGTCTCCGGCAGAGGCAGCACGTCGCATCTGCTCCAACCCCAGGACAGGGTCCCTGAGCCCGAGAGACACTCTAGGCCACCTCCAGTAACCTGCCCATGCTTGTACACACTGCAGGACCCCAGCATCTTACCGTGCTGGGCCAATAGAACCGTGAGCTGGATACCCAGGTCCCGATCCAGTTCGAACGAGTACTTGTCATCTTGGGTGATGGAAAACCGTGTGTAGGGGATGACACATCTTCTGGGCACACAGCGGTGGGGTGATGGGCACTCTGACCACAGCAGGTCCTCACTGAAGTCGCAGGACACTGGCTGTTGTTCCCTGTCAGTGAACACTCATTAGTTCTTACCGAATGCCTG
>NW_026587215.1:488204-561407 GCF_907164565.1 Psammomys obesus | reverse complement strand
TTGGAATGCATAGAGTGGAGTGTGTGTGTGTGTGTGTGTGTGTGTGTGTGTGTGTGTGTGCAGTGTAGGGTGTATCTAGTTAAAGAGCAACACTCACAAGAAATCTGGCTGCAACCCAGAGAGGAGCCTAAAAAGCTCTTAGCTTCAAAGGCTTCTAGTTGACTTTAAAAGATCACTCATTTTGCTAGTCACACAGCTGAGCAGAGTCTGTTGTTATTGATCTAAGGTGAGCTCTGCTGTACACAGAACCTCTGACCAAGGCCGTATAAACAGGTCAAGGTCATGCTCTAGCTAAAGTTCATCTGCCCTCCTCCCCATTTCTGAATCTTTAACTGCAACTTGTTAACTATTCCTGAGAAAAGAAACTAAAGACAAACTCATAAAACTTCCTGATTGGTAATGTCCCAGGACAGCCACCGACCTTCACAGAATCGCAACATTGTATCTGAAACCCGGATCACTCTGAAACTTAGTACCGCTGAGGAGGGCTTCAAAAGCCCTCCTGAGAACAAAAGGGCCCTCTCCTCAAGTCCCCATTGAAATCCTACACTTGTGACGTCAGCACAGAGTGGTCTCTGGAATCTTCCTGAGTTTGTACACTTTTCAATCAGTCCTTCCCTTGGCCCTAACGACTTGTCCCTGAGTTTGGCTTTCACAATGCAAGCAAAACAGTCTTGAGTCTGGTCACAAGGAATGTAGGGTTCATTGTGTGTTTGTTAGTCGCAGGCGTGCCAGAGAAGGAAGGGGTGGGGGCTTGTTTTTGGTGCAGAATGTGAAGGCTTAGGGTGATGGGGCAGGGAGGTGGCGTCATCCTCGTGATTGTAAGTAGACTGGAGGGTGATGGTGTCCGAGTTGGTCAGACTTGCATCTCATTTGGAGATAAACTTAGTAGCGTTCACTAACGAGCAGAAAAGGAGGTAGAAGACGTTTAAAACCCCAGTCGTTTAGCCAGGCTGCCATTTCTTCCCAGCTAACAAAACGAGATGTGGAGACGGAGACAGGACGGTCCTCAGCGCAAGAGCAGAATTTGGCTTATGGGATTTGGAGTCAGAGAAAAGGATTACTTAAATAAAAACCTGGAGAGGTGGGGGCGGGTGGGGGCGGGTGTAGCAGGCAGGGAAGTCTGTGCTAGAGTTGGTTATCGTCATCCGAGAGTCTCTGCCCATGAGCTCTCCAAGGACTGCGTCTAGATAGGCCGCATTTAGAGAGCTCACTCTCTGCAGTGGACAGAACCGGAAAGGGAAACGAGTAGACCAAAAGGGTTGTCAAGTGCCACCACTGGGAGACCCCTGTGGCCGGGAGACAAGTGAAGGTGAGCTATGAGGTGGACTGGCAGAAGAGGATTCAGGCCTGACCATTTGACTAGGGGTATTTCTGAGTGACAGGCGAAGTTTGGTTCCCTTGGAGACAGCCAGATCCTGGGAGAGGGACGGGCTGCTCAGGGCCGGGGAGGCCTGGTGCTGCAGCTGCTGCAGGTGTTGGGACAGTTACGAGGTGACAGTGACGATAGCAGCACGCCATTGATGACACGCAGGGTAGGAGGGGTGTTGGCGGCAGCGGGGTCCTTGTGCTGCAGCACCAATGGGCTCAGTGGCACTCACTTGTCTACCTGGTGATAGAGAGTCACGTTAATGAGTCCCTGGGAGTCCTCCGTGTTGGCCCAGCTGCAGATAATGCGGCTGGTGTAGTCATTGTAGCATCGCAGGGTCTGCAGAGGGACAGTGTCTGGCGAGGAGAAGCAGGAGAGTCATCATTCAGGTGGCCCCCTCCTGTCACTCCTGTCCCACAACTAGCTTTCTTTCTTTCTTTCTTTCTTTCTTTCTTTCTTTCTTTCTTTCTTTCTTTCACTTTTCTATTTGTTTCTTATTTATTTATTTATTTTTTTATTTGTTTATTTATTTATTTATTTATTTATTTGAGACAGGGTCCCACTATGTAGCCCTGGCTGTCCTGAAACTCTCTCTGTAGACCAGGCTGGCCTCAAACTCACAGAGATCCCCCTGCCTCTGTTTCCTGAGTGCTGGGACTAAAGGCGTGTGCCATGAAACCCTGGTTCCCACAGCTCTTTTAAACACCAGCCCTGGGAGGGCTGCGATGAGGCTCAGGCGACCAGGATGAGGCTCCTGAGCCTGGTGGGGCTGTGTTGGGGACCCGGTTGGGGACACTCCTCTTCTGTCGTGAACATGAGGTCCCAGTGGAGTCCATGCTGTGACTGCGTGTCTTGTGCTGCATGGTCTAAGGAGGCCTGCTGCCCCCCCCCCCCCATTCTATGAGGCGACACTTGGTAAGACAGACACAGCCAAGCCTGAGATGCAGCTGGCATATCTCTTTCCAGGGTCCTGATCTGCTGGGACTGGCCTCTAAACCTGGGCTTGGTAAAGAGAATGTGGCTCCCACACTGTCATGGAAGACATGTGTGGGAGTACGGGGGTACGGGGGATAGTCGTGGAGCTTTGGAAGCCTCTAGAGAACCCCATAAAGCCTCTGAGTAGAGGAAACGGCTAGAGCAATAGCAGGGAAAAGAGCCCCCAGGAGCAAGGGTTAGGGAACCCGGAAGTCTTCAGAGGAGTAGAGGGCCCGCGGGAGGGACAGAGAAGACGCTGGCTCATTGGGGGTTGGGGCTTTGGGGGCTACATTGAGCAATATGGGCAGAGAGGGACACCATTGGGCTGGATGCTCCAGGGCCAGGCAAGGATGAGCAGGAACATGGAGAAAAGGGACGAGAGGGGCTCAGGGGAAGCCTGAGGGAGAAAAAGTAGGATACGGGAGAGAAAAGAAAGACAGTGCTAGATACAGTGGCTGGAGCTGCTGGTGTGCCGGGAGCCTCTGGGGGTGTGGTGGATACGGCTTCTACCAGCATCAACTCTAAAAGGAGGGACGGAAAGGGAAGGGGTCTGCAGACTTACCGTGTGCCTCCGTCACGCTGGGTCTCCAGCAGAGAGCCATCAGGGCCATGGAGAGCAGCCCTCGGGTCAGAAGCATCTGCTGGTCCATTCTGGGACTTTAGGCGGTGGCCCAGGGAGGCTATGGGTAGGGTGGTGTCCTCATTGTCCCTGGGTTCTGTGCCGCTGCTTGGCTGGGGGGTTGGGCCACACGTATGTCACCGTCTCATGATTCTCCGTTCCTAGACAGCATCCTCGGGGACTGCAAAAGGATGTGCAGGCTGAGAGCTGCCCAGGACACTGCTGATGGTAGGTACCTGACAGGAGGCCATGATGTGTGGCGCCCTGGGATTGTTCCCGTCCCTTAAGCCTTGCTGGCCTAAAGCATGACCATAGGAGAGATGGGGTTGGCGTCCTTGAGCAAGCAGGTCCCTCCTCAGCCTCCGAGCAGGGCCCTGAGATGACAGTGCGGCTGGCGCTCACCCTGAAGCAGGCCCCACAGAGGATCTTTGATGGTTTGATGGTTGTGGTGGTGGTGGGGGGGGGAGGGGCAAGGGTTGTGCAAAGGTTGTGGTCGCTCTCTTGTTTGTGTCTCTGCAGGAACCCATCCTCTCTTGTTCTCTAGCATATGCGGACCCTGGTTCTCTTCCCCCCCCCCCGCCTCTGCTTCGTTTGCCATTGGTTCTCCCGCAGGCCCCTCTGCTCTCCAGTTCCCCTTTCTCCGAAGCCTGGGGATTTCCTCGTTTTCATTAAATTCACCTGGGAAGTACCAGCGATACAGAGCAGTTGCTGTGGCCCCCTCTCCTGCAAGGCCATCTGAAACTTCAGTCAAGATTCACACAGTACACACACTTGTCGGTCCATCTATCGCCTATCAGCCAATGTACCCATCTGCCTGTATGCCTATATATTATCCATCTATCTATCCATCTATGTATGTACACATCTGTCTATTCATTCTTCTATCCATCCATCCATGTGTCGGTCTATGTATCTATGTCTGTGTATTCATGCATGTATTATCTATCTATCTATCTATCTATCTATCTATCTATCTATCTATCTTTCTTTCTTTACCTATCTCTTACCTACCAATCATCTACCTATTGAGTCAGTGGACACCTTGACTGGAACAAGAATTATTTCACTCCAGAATGCTCTATGTAAAGAGAAGAACCAGAACACAGTGTAAAATGATGGAATATTCCATTTGAAAAACACTAAAATGATTGAACAACAACACACACAAATCCCAAACCTCGCTCTCACACCACTCCCCAAACCTGAGGTTAATTAAAAGGTTGCATTCTAAATCGCATCAAACTGCTGCAGTTTACACTGTCTACACTTAAAAGTAACCAAAACATTCTGAGACAAAGAAGAATAAAAAAAAAAAAATCTCACAGTTCAACCTCCTGCCTTTTATAAAGCTAATGGAGTTGCCGAGCAAAGGACAATGTGGGCAAAAAAAAAAAAAAAAAAGAAAGAAAAGATAAGATAAATAAATAAATGCACCAATGTAGTGATGTGGAAGGCTGTCAGAGAACACCATGGAGGAGGCAGTTCATAAAAACCACAAACATTTATTTCTTGACGTTCTGGAAAGTGGCAAGGCCAAGGTCAAGCCACACCCAGGTTTGAGGTCATCTGAAGCCTCTTCCTTGCAGGCTTCTCACTGCTGCCACCACTGTGGAGGCATGAAGGGATCTTCCTGGGATGTCTAATACAAGGGCACTGGTCCCTCATAAGGGCTCAGCTCCCCTGACCCACCACAGCCCAAAGGCCCCATCTCCACTGCCCCTCCTCCCCAGTGGGGATGTATTCAGTCCCTAACAATTGAAATCATGGAGAATAAGTTATCATCTGGGCCATGGAAGAACACAAGCAGTGCATTTAAATAGCCACAGAGAATTCACGTGAGCAGCCGACCAAGGATTAACGCCCACCCTCAGCCAGGAAGCGTGCAGAGTGCTTGGCAAAGACCGATACATCTTGGTCAAGGCAGCTGTTAGAATCCTCACAGGCAGGAAACGGTGCAGGGATGCGGAGTGGCAGGTCCACCATGCCACAGCTGTGTGGGACAGGCTGGGACTGAGCTCAGCTGGCTTGGCTGACGACTCACCCTCTCTAACCATACTTCCCTGAGAGATTGTGTTTCCTGATCGTCGGTGGCAGATGTGTCCTATGTCTGCTCCAATGCATACTGCTCGGACATATTTTCATTGACCAGACAGGGCCCAAGGACAGGAAAAGTTGAATCCCTGAGCCTGCTCCTCTTCCTTACCGCAGAGCCAAGAGCCATTTAAACAGTTGTGAAAATAAGCCAAGACATCTGAAGACAGGGGAGACCCAAGATTTTGGAAAACTCAGTGCACTGATGGGCTGAACCACAGACGAGCACCTGATGGAGGTGGATGTATAAAGATGGGGACAGAATACCATGGAAGCCCTGGAAAAGAGGCCAAGCAGAGGGCAGAGAATAATGCATACATGTGGCCCACAGCACCGGCTACCTAGCTATCCCTTGTTTCTTGGGCTTATTTTGTAAAAGATAATATTTCTTACTCTCTCCTACCACTAGGCCTGGTCACATAACTAAATGCCTGGTATGGTATATATCTTTCCCAAAGACTTGGACTTGCATTCAAGAGGTCTGTCTTTTTCCTTTTTAAAAAAAATTTTTTAAAATCATTTTCTTTCTTTCTCTAATCTGTATTTCAGAAGTGATGGTTGGAACTCCAGCAGCCATTTTGGATCATAAGGTAAGGATGGAAGCCACATCCAAGGAAGGAGCAATGGGGAGGGAATCAGGCTTCCTTTCCTCACTCTGAAGTAACTACGCAAGCCTAAAATCTGCTTGTGGGTTGTCTTTTTATGCGAGGGGGAAAGCAAACACCAGTGGAGTTAAGCACAGTCCGTGAGAGTTTCCACAGACAGCTGGAAATGGCCCCTGGGTTTAAAGAAGCTGGCTCTCCGCCAACCGAGAAACAAGAGAGAGAAGCTTGATTACAGGAGGAGCTGCTGAGTGAGGGGCAGAGACCATGGCTCCCCCATGGTAACGTGGCACCCACTTATGTGCCAACGTGGGCATCCAGTCTTTCGAGAATAGAGGGGTAATCCTAGAGGTCTTCCAGAAGGAAGCACACGGCAGGCTGCTTCCAATGGGGCAAAGGACGTATTTGGAAACAATTTCTCAGGAGGGACCCCGGTTTCTAAACACACAGCGATGGGGCCGGGAGATGGCTTAGCAGTTAAAAGTATTGGCACAAGCCTGATGGTGCAAGGTGAGGTCAAGTCCCGGATTCCATAGTGGAGAGAACTGAGCCCAGAAAGTTATCCTCTGACCTCCACACGTACCTGCTGTAGCACACGTATGGCCTGCCCCGCATAAACAAAACAAAACAAAATAAAAGACCAAGTTCAAGGGTCAACCAAAGTGTTTAGTTACATGAAGGTAGGGAAGAATTTTGCAAAATAGTTCCTGGAAAAAAGTTATTCTAGCCTGTTTTTTCAGGAAAGATGCCAAGCAAGACAGCATGCCAATTCTGAGAAACAGAGAAACAGCAGCTCTTGCAGGTTAGGTAGGAAAGACTGGCCGCTGGGTGAAGCAAAAGCGAGTGAGCATGCAGCAGTGGCCAGGGCGAGGCAAAACTCAGATTCCTAATGTGGGAGGTGGCTGTGAGGCGGAGGCGGAGGCAGAGGAGAACTGAAAACTAAGGACCCGCCTGGCTTTGTGAGGGTACAAAAAAAAATGCTATTTACACCCACGTGCCCGGGTATATAAACAGGAGGGACACTGACAGGTAAGGACTGAATCAGGGTCCTGGTGTGCATCCAATACCAGCTACTAGTGAGGCTGATTATTGCAGGCTAGGAGTTTGGGGCTAGCCTGGGCTACACAGGGAGAACAGGACTTAAAATAAAATCAAAACAAAAAAAGGCTTAAAAGTCTCTAAGGGCGATGTATAGAAACAGGAAGACCTGGGAGAAAAGGGGTCGGGGGGGGGGGAGGAGGTGGAGAGGGAGGAAGGAGGGAGAACAGAAGTGTCTCTATGCTCTGATCCCTGAATGTATGAAGAAACATATGGCTGGGGAGAGTTCGGGGAAACAGAAATTTACCCCAGACATGAACGATTTCACAAGCCGTTCAGATCCTGATTTGTTAAAGTGTGTTAGGTGGCCGAGTGTGGGATGTTTGACCAGGGAAAGAGAGCTGCTCAGAAGTCTACTCAGCGCATCGCCAGCAAGGGGCAAAAGGGCCCATTGACTCGGCCCAACAGGACCGTGGAAATGCGCAGCGTGCAAACCATTCTGATGGCCTGGGTTTGTCCTCCAGATACCCAGAGCAGTGGCAGAGCCAGAGTGGCTTGCAGGGCCTGAGCGGCTTGCAGGGCCTGCCCCTCCTGGCCAAGGCCAGCCCAGGAGAAAGGCTCCGGGGCTCAGTTTGCTGAGAGTAATCCTGAAGCTCAGAGAAGTGGAAACGGAGGGTATAGAAGGATTTTTAATGCCCCGAACAAGCTGATTCTGAATCTCAAGAAACGGAAGAGAAGAGGCAAGACCACCGGGCAACAAATATAACTGTAGACAAAGCGATAAACAAAGTAATTAATTAAAACAATAAGGAACATCAGCGAGTGTGTCAGAGCTTAGAAGGGAAGCATGCTGTCCCCAGCCACCGAGAGGCAGAGGGACTGCACACCCGTGACGGGTGCCTTCTAGCCAAGGAGGGGACCACGCTTTTAAGCTGGGTTTTTTTTTTTTTTTTTTTTACATCTTACTCTGCCCTTCCGCATCCAAGATGGATGAAAGCTCAGAGACGCAGAACTAAAACATTAAGAGCATTCAAATATGTCGTTAATCTTAGGGGTTACACATGGAAACCAGAGACCACAAAACAAAACAAATCGCAGACCAGCAGACAGGGCCGGCCGGAGAGGTGCTGAGGCGGGCGGAATGCCTGTTTTGTAAGCCGTGGACCCGAGTTCGAGGCCCAGAAGCCACACGGAAAACGCCGAATAGGGCGCTGTGCACTTTTGATCCCGGCGTCAGGGAGGCAGAAAGAGAAAGGCAGGCCCCGGGGGCTTCCTGAATGTCCAGCTCCATCTACTCACTGATTCCGGTCCAGCGAGAGGCCTTGTCTCACAAAAGAAGGTGGACTGTATCGGAGGAGGGACGCCCGAGGGTACCGCCTGCCATGATCACAGGCTGTGATCACAACAGTGACGGGTGATGGAAACCTTGTAGGTGACACACGACCTCTTCAGCTGACAGAGAAGGCTAACCCAGGGAAACACGGCACTAAATCCGAGCCCAGGGAAATGCTGGTTTGGCCAACGAACATGTGGATGAAGACTGGGAGGCGGGGGTGGTGGTGGTGGAGGGGAACCTTCACCCTGCACCTTGAGACCTCTAGGGGGGCATCACCTTCCCATGCCTTTTCTGCAGCATGGCTTAACAACAGCTGCTGATGCTTTAAACAGGCCTCTGGGATTCGACTCAAGCCAGAGACTCGGCAGGACTGGGGACCCGGAGGATGGGAGCTGTTCCGGTCTTCGGGGTAAATAATAAAATGGGCTCGTGTGTGTGTGTGTGTGTGTGTGTGTGTGTGTGTGTCTGTGTCTGTGTGTGTGCCTGTGTGTGTGGAAACAAGTGACAAAGCCAGGGCAAGAAACAGCGTGGAGAGCCTTGAGGACGCTCAGGGTATGGGTAGGGAAAGGGAAAATGGGTTTCTGGGGTAGGTGAGATTGACAGGTGCTCGGGGACCTGGAGAAAGGCATCCTCACTGCAGTGAGGGGAATCGTCTCTTGGCTCGCAAAAGGCCAGGAAAGACAACATGGCGCCGAGAGGAAAGCTTCAGTCAGCTGGATGGCAGCAAATGAAAGGAGACTAGATATTGGTGATGAGCGGAGATGAGAGCTGGAGCCCCGTACCTGCATGCACACACAGACACACACCCATACTTACTTTTAAAATTACCATCGTGGGGAAAAAAAAAAACAAACTACATTGTAATGGGAGCCAAGACTGATACACTGACTCTGAGATTGTGGCACTAGGAGAACTGCCAGAATATTGTGTTGCGTTTTGTTTCACACCAAGGGTATGGTATGGTACTGGTTACTTTGGACAAACGCTCAAACCTTTCAGAGTCCATTTCTTCATCTGAAAAGAGAGTTTGAGATCTCTCCTGTGTCTAAATGCTGGGGACATTTTCCAATAGGCACTCGTCAGAAGCGACTTAACTGGCACGCCGAAGGGCCACTCTGGGCTTTGTTTGTTTGTTTGTGGTGCACACACACATGGCTTCTGTAAGCATTCGCTAACTCCGTGGGTGATGAGCCCATCTTTCTGAGACCGTCCCATTCTGAGTGACCTCAAAAGATAAGTTCAGGTAGGGTGGAATTTGCTGAAGCCCGAGCCTTTCCAACCCAGTGGAGGACGCTGTGTTTCCTTGCCCGGATCAGATTAGATAATTTAAAAGCGGCCGCTTCTGAATATATACCTAGTCACACAATACAGTAATGCATTTGCAGCATCCACGATCCTGGATTATCCTAGCCCTGGATAAATCGGATGTGTGTGTCTTTTGGCATCAAACACTGATGAACTCATGCCCTCTCCTATAGTACTGGGTCAGAAATAGCTTGGCACAAAGAGTAAAACTGATGAATTGAAGGGAAAAGCATTGCCATGAGTGAGTACAAAGGTTTACTCACTATGAAACTACAAAGAACCCAGATATGATTTAATAAAGTTAGAATCTGAATATGCAAAAGTGTTCCAGCAGGGGAACACTGTTCTGAGGAGGGGAAACCCTACAGCTGGGCTCAGGAGCTTGTCTGGTGAGGCTACAAGCCAATTCCAGGTATGGACAGACACACACGCACACGCACAGGCACACGCACACGAACACATGCGTGCATCCCAGTATTCACCTGCCTACGCTCACGCACTCACCCTCTGTCATGGTGGGAACAGCCCAAGGCCTGGGAGTGAAAGAATCAATCAGATCAAATTTGGTGCAAGAGTTCTGACTAAGAGGAGTTGCTATGGGCAGACAGAAAAACAATGAGAAGTGTGCCCCTAAGAGTGAATGGAATCCTTTGATAATTTGTGTGGTCCTAGATTGACAAAGGGGCAGTTATGGAGGAGGAAGGATGGCCAAGTTTGGGAGGGGGGGAGACTGGGGGTTCTTGCGCTTTGCACTGTGTGGTGCAATCTTGGAATGTTTAAATCAAAGGAGCCATTTTTTTTTTTTTTCAGGCTTCTTGTGGTCAGTGTTGCTAAAGAAAATGAGGATTTGAGGTCTGATACCTTCCCCAGGGTGAAGCGTGTGGAGATTATGCAGAAAGCAGCTGGGAGGAGAGTCCTTAGGAGGTGAGGCTGAGCAAGGCCAGCACGAAACCTGCTCAAGAGGGTCTAGATCAGCGGCTCTCAACCTTCCCAATGTGGAGGCCCCGTGATACAGTTCTTCATGTTGTGGTGGCCATAAAGTTATTTTGTTGCTGCTTTGTAACTGTAATTTTGCTACTGTTAGGAAAGGGAGACAAGGGTCCTCAAGGTTCTCGGTTCTGTTTCTGAAGTGTGGCCAGGCCACAGGCAGTAGATGGAGACTGAGAACAGATGTCTCTATACTCAACTGCTCTGAGGAAAGGGCCCAAGCCTCACGGACCCTGTGACTTAGTATATAGACGTATATACCGGTATAGACAGACAGGAGGGCCTCGAAGATCAGGGGGACTCAGCAGAAGAGGATGGAGGTAGAGGGTTAGATGCAGAGAGAGCAGAAGCAAGGGAGGAGGAGCCTTTCGGGGCTCCTTACTGACACCCTTCAAGTACAGTACCAGATGTTAGGTTCCAGCAAAAGAGCTGTTAGAGCCAAAGGCATGGTAGTGTCTGAAGTGACATTTTAGACCACCCAGACAGAGGAGTCCTCCTTTAAAGCCCTTCAGAAAGAGGGAGGGGAGGGGAGTTGTCACCCCACAGAGAAGTAGGTGAAGGTCCCTTTTCCTTGCCAAATCGGGTTCAAAGGTGCTAAGTGCCGGGTTTGAGCAGGAACAGGAGCCTGAGCCTCCAGCAAACCCTTAGGTTAACAGGTCATGGAGCTCTCTGTTCTGTCAAGCGATCGTCAATGTGTAACCTGTAGGACATAGCATGCGGCATGTATGAGCCAGTTAGTTTATGAGCTGTGAGATGAGAAAGTGGTCAGGCTGTCCCTGACTCCAGTGAGCAGAGGGCTGTGTGTGTGTGTCCTTGTCCAGGAGGGACAGGTCCCTTGCTATGTGATGAGATACCTACCAGCCAGCACCTTAGGGACAGAACACACACATCTGGGCCCGAACCCAAACCATCTGAGCACAGTGTGGAGGGAGGGAAAGAGAGAGAGTCTGGTATGTCTCCGGACCCTTCCAACCCGGGTCCTGCGGATAAATTTTCTCTACCTCCCCCCTTTGTTTGAGGACAGAGGGAGTTGTACCTCCTTCTCACCCTGTCCCACAGATGTGTGGCTAGAAGCTCAGGGCAGGGAAAGAACTAATATATGTGTCAAGTCCTCCCTGCCAACGAAGCTGGGTCCTCACAGAGCCCCAGAGCAGACCCTAACCCTCCCAGAGGCTCAGCTTTGTACCCAGCTGGTACACTTCTGGGTGCCCCCTCCCCTACAGACCGCCTTAGAATCTGGGACCTAGTCTTCCCAGAAAGGCCAAGTCCGACCTCCTCAGGTCCCTGGAGCAAGATGCCGCTCCAGCTCTTTTTCTTCCTGTCCCTTTCTATCCTAGAGACCCCTACACCCTCTCCTCTGAGCCCATCCTCAGCGCCGCAGCAGGAAGCCAGACCCTTACCTCTGTGCTGGGGGACACAAGCAGCCTCCTTCGGGAGCCTCCAAGTCGCCCTGAGCCTTAGGCGCTTCCTATTTATTTGTGCCCTGTGTCAGGGAGGAAACAGAGAGCAGAATGAGGAAGCGCCAGTACCCTTTCACAAGCAGCTTCGTCTGCTTCTCAGAATTGCGGACGCGAGCTTCTGATAACACTCACGACATGGGAAACCTGCTCCCCACTGCCCCCTGGTCATTCCCACAGGCACTTCACTTCCCAGTCCAGGAACGGCCTCCTTCCTCCTCCAGAGCACCTTCCTTGACTCCTCTCAAGGGACCTGACCCTGTGGACAATAAACCACCTCCCTGCAAATGTAAGCTCGAAGCCATGCAGAGCTGGGGTGGACCCCAAGGGCCCCGCTTCTCAGCATGTGGCCTTATGCAAATCACCTACAGGTGGCCTCTTCGAGCCTTGGGACCCCTCGTGGGATTTTTCTAGAAGCACGTACAAACCCGAAGCGTTTTTAAGGGGACACCGTTGAGGTGTGAAAACCTAAGCTCACACCCCTTACCTAGAAAGCAGTGGAGGCATTCTGAATCCCTTGGGGGTCTGCTTTGGCTTTGCTTTCTCAATCCTGAAGTCCTGAAGTGGGATCTAGAGTCCCCTGTGACCTTCTCCCAACTTGGTCTTCAGACCAAGTGAGGGTCTGACTCCATTTCCCTCCTCCAGGGCCTAGCCATGGCCCAGAGGAGGACCTCATGAGTTTGTGTAAAGTGAATGAATAAATGAAGGAGTGAGCGAATTAACAGAGGAAAGAATGAATACCTCTGAGGCCGGTGGGGTTAAGACGAGGCGAGTAAGTCGATCCCTTGGGGCAAAATTTAAAGGTCAGCGAAATCTAGTCATAGAAATGAGTGATATTTTAATACAGTATGTTAAAAAATATAACCAAATGAGTGTAAAAATACAAGGGATGAAGTGTCAGCCTTAAAAAAAAAAAAACAACCAACCAACCCACCAACAAAGAAACCCAGATTCAGTGACACACTGATCACTTCTCATCTCCTAGCACAAAGCTACAGAGGCAGGAGGACAGAGAGGTAAGAGAGAGGAGTCCCCTGGGCAGGGGGCAGCAGAGTGGGCCAGGCACAGGCTCAAAAGCACCTGCCAACCTCCGGCCTGAGTGCTCTTACCTCAGAGATGAGTGTGTTCAGATCTTTCACTTTTAATCTGCGGCGGTGCAGACACTTGATTCTTAGACGCCTACAGGTTTTGTTCTACTCAACATTTTCCTTTATTCGACAGAAAACAAAAGCCAAAAAAAAAAAAAAAAAAAAAATGGCAGGCTGACTGGCAGACAGCGATGCAATCCTTGGTTCGCAATGGCTTAACAAGGTGCCTAACAAGTCCTTTCTACCGGTGTAATTAATAGCTAATGCCATATTCGCCGGCAGCAAATGGCACAGGATACGCAAGGTGTGGAAACCGTGAGAGGCTTTCGCTGTACCCGTGGGAGAGCCACACAAGGCAGGTGGCCTCTATCTGATAACCGGATCCGCCAACCTATGTGGCCTTGAAATTCAGAGAAACGGGTATCTCCTTGCACATTGTGTAACTCTCTCTCCAAACTCTTTCTCAGCATTTGAGAAAATTATCACGTTATCCAGACTCCCCTGAAACACAGTGCACAACATGTCAACGGTCCTGTCAATCACGCCTATCCACACAGGACACGCTGGACGTGTAGAGCTGATGGGAAACCCCTCCATCTTTTCCTCATACCCCAGTGACAACATGCTGTTGTGTTTTTGGTTTTTGTTTTGTTTTGTTTTCTCGGCAACCTGCTGGTTTTAGAAACAGTAGAGTCCTTGTCACCGAGCTCCCCCTTGACTCTTTGAGACACCTGTCCCTTCCTTAATAAGGAATGCCCACAGATAATGTACCCCCCCCCAAGAAGTTCAATTCTCACTCAATTTCAAATCTTGACTCAAAGCGAAAATGAACACAGATGGTTAGTGGCCGAAAAGGCCATTTAGAAGGACTTCCCTACAAATCACAAGAGGCGTGCTATGTCTACGCCATCTACTCTGGCGGCAGGTCACCTTATTAAACCAAAAGTCTCTGGTGTGTCTATGCATGTACCCTATAGTTTTCAGATTAGAGCCTTGGAAGCAGGACCTGTCTTAAAGAAAAAAAAAAAAAATACACGTACTGATCTACCACAGTTGGCGTAAGTAAAGTGTTTTTAGTATGCCTTCATGTATTCACACATATCTTAACTGGCAAGTTGACCAGCCTAGAGTCACCTGAGAAAGGAGTCTCAAATGAGGACCCGTCCAGATCAGATGAGTTCATCTTGACTGTTTCTTTGCTTGAGACGGGATCTCACTGTGCAGCCCTGGATGGCCTCAAACTCACAGAGATCAGCTTGCCTTTGCCTCCAAAAGGCTTGAGCAACCACAGTAACTGTCCTGATTGTTAACTGAGGCAGGAGGGCCCAGCCCACGGAGGGCACGACCGTTACCTGGGTCTTGAACTGTGAAAGAAGATTAGCTAAGCGTGAGCCTCCGAGCCACCCAGAACACATCGTTCTTCCGCTGTTCCTGATTCACACTTCTGCATGAGTTCCTGCCCTGACTTCCCCCAGTGATGGACCGTGACCTGAAGTAGGCCCTTTCCTCTCCTAATCTGCTTTGGTCATGGTCCTTGGCACAGCGTGAATAAAATTAGGATCACACACACACACACACACACACACACACACACACACACACACATACACACCCATACATGCACACACACACTGCAGCTCCTCAGTATCAAGGACACCAGCTTTCAAAGTCTTAAGGACTGGAACAGAAGTCTTCGTTAAGAACAAAGCACAGGCTTGATGCTCCTTCTACTGTGAAAAAGCAAGCTTGCTGCAGCACAGAGCTTGCCGCCAGGACCAAGGTAATTCCAGTTGTCACAGGTCTAAACACACACACACACACACACACACACACACACACACACACACAGTGCCACAGTTACCACACACAGCACCATGCTTACATGGGATAGGGCAGACACGCCAAAGTTCCCAGTGGCTTCAATGCTCTTGGCAATCCTAGGTATGTGACAGAAGTGTCTCACTAACTGGTTTCCTGGTCCGGCCAACACACTCCTGTCTGCAGGACAGTTAGAGAGAGGCGCAACCCATCGCTGAGTGGCAGGACTGAATCCCCTAAGACCGAAGCTCCGAGTTTTGAGCTCTGCCTTCACGTTCCCTTGACACAAGTTGGGCGCACTGGCATCCTCCGGGGACTGTTGCAGCATCCCCTGCGCTCCACCTCGGTAAAGACACCCAAGAAGAAGTTTTCATCTGTCAACTAAGTCACCACATCTGTGCCCATGGTAAACGAAAACAGAAAAGCCACCATGAAAACAAAGCCCACAGCCCACACGGCTTGCCCGAGAGGAGCTTCCAGGACATCCATCGCAGGGCATTTCCAAACCTGCTCTTCTCCTCGCACCCAGGTGGATGTGGTGGTGTGGTGGGTGGCAGAGGTCGGTGGTGCCCCAACCGTTCCGTGGCGGTGGGAGGCATTCTGGGCTGTCACTCAGTACTGGCTGCACGGACTTGGCCCATGAACACCCAAAAGGTCAGGGCAGAAGTCCCTTACAAAGGGTACCAGCTTGTCGTCTGACAGTTCCGGGTTCCATCAAAATTGCTGTGGAGCGTGTCTCTGAGCACCATGCAAAAACAGGTGAGATGGCATCCTTCTCTGTAGAGACATTTGTCCATGAGCAGCTGCTGACAGAACGCTTGACTCTGAGCACATTTCGTGCTGCCTTTTATGCCAGTGCAGAGGGCACAGTTCACAGAGGGCTGCCTCTCTCTACCCCGTCAAATCTTATTGCCTTACTTGCTCGCTTTAAAGTCCTTGGGGTAGGGTGGGGAACTCATGGGAGGCCTTGTACTGTCACAGCCACCAGGCTGTACCACAGCAGACTCTCTGAGGCCGCATGCTGGGGAGTTAGTAGGGAGAGATGAGGATCTGCTATCAGGAACATCCCTGGGAGAAGAGCTCCCTAAAGGAAGGCCAAAGATGTTCTTCTGAAGCTCTAAGTTTCGATACATCAGAGCGGGGGTGGGGGTAGGGGGGACAACACAGGGCAGCAAGAAGACATTCAATCCATGGCAGCCAGGAAGCCAAGGCTAGCCTGATGGACTTTTTTGTTTTGTTTTGTTTTTGTTTTTTTTCTCTCTCTCTCCTCCCTCCCTTTCCTTCTCCCTGCCAGGAAGGCCAGAGCTTTCCAGGCATAGCTTGCAATACTCCACCCTGCCAGGGAAATCCCTGGCTGGAATGGCCAGAGACAATCTTCTGCCCCTGAGTTCTCTCCTCGGATACTTGGACCCAGTCTCTCTGCTGAGGCAAGATCAGGAGGGGATTACCTGGGGCTGGAGGGGACAGGCTTGAAGAATGTCTAACTGGGCTTCCTTCCCTCAACTTCCCCTCTTGTGCTTGAGAGGTATTGGGAATTCAGGAATGGGCTGCAATCTAGCTCCAGCCACCAGGTGTCTGGGTGGAGGAGAGTTCTCTGCATGGAGGCCAAAGTGAGGTGGTTCCTGCTTGATCAGCATCAGTTTGGACCCATCCTCTGTGGAGTTAGGGCTTGAAGAGGCCAGCTGGACTCAGAGATTTCTGGCCTGCCAAGGATTTCTGTAACCGGGAAGCTTGGAAGCTTCATTTACTGCCCCAGGAAAAGCCCAACGCCCCCACTGCTCACCACAGTACACAGCCTGGTAAGGAGTTCGGTTGTGGTTAAAAACCTGTGCATTAGCCAGATGTGGTGGCACACTCCTATAATCCCAGCACTCTGGGAGGCAGAGACAGGCGGGTCACTGTGAGTTTGAGGCCAGCCTGGTCTACAAAGTGAGTCCAGGACAGACAAGGCTACACAGAGAAACCCTGTCTTGGAAAAAAAAAATCAAACACCCAAACAAACAAACAAACAAACAAAAAAAAAACCTTTGCAGTTCCCAGGCCTAGGCACTTAGCAAAGTTTGCCTGGTAGATCTCATGCAGGAAGATTGACTTCCAGCCCAGATCTGAGGCCCAGCCAATGCCTGAGGTCAGTTGGATGCACTGACCTCAAGGGCTGGGTACCCTGGACTGTCAATGCTCTTCCATATCTTTGTGTTCCTAGCTGATTGCTTTGTGCCTGGCTCTCTCTCTCTCTCTCTCTCTCTCTCTCTCTCTCTCTCCCTCTCTCTTTCTCTCTCTGAGACCCTGGGTTGAGATCTTCGAGGTGTATTTCATTCATGTCAGGTGTCCCCAGGGAAACGAAGAAAAGTCTTGAGACGCCTGTCTCCTTTCCAGTTCTAGACCTCACCTCCTGCCTTCCTCCTCCTACCTCTCCAGGGCCTCTCCAGGCTGCCAGAACTTTTGTTCTGGGCTCCCTCAACAACGAAAAAAGTCATACACGGGCTGACTCACCTGGCCCCCACCCACCTCCACAGGGGAAACAGCGGAGAAATAACCATCTTTACGTTGTCCCAGACAATTCAACTTACGTCACCATCTGCGTCTTATGTCATCGCCTGCACCAGCTGCTCGGCAGGTGATCCACCTGCCGCCCCACCGTCATCTCGGGCTTCTCTTCGTCCGTCCCTCTTCTCTCTGCCCGTCCCTCTGATTCTCTGTCTCCCTCCCAACTCTGTGTTCTCTTCTCTGTCCTCCCAGTGTCTCTCTCTGACTCTCTCTCTCTCTCTCTGCCCTCACGGTTCAATAAATCTCTTTGTACCACATCTGTAGCAGCACGTGTGGTATTTATCTAACAACCGTGTCCCCTGAGTTTGGTTCCCTGTTGCCCCCGCCCAGCTACCCATCACAGGCTTAGCACCTTTCTTCTTTGAAGCTTCCTGCAGTCACCCTAATCCTGGGCAGCTCAGCTGAGCTCCTCATGACTGAGACCCCCACCCCCTTCCTTGGGTAGGCTTTGGGCCCTCCAGTGGGAGCATCCAGGCCACTCCCAGGAAGTGACCTAAGAGTGGACTATCAGGACTTAACAGTAGTCCACCTGTAGAAATAGAAATGTGGATGATACAAAACCCAGCAGCCAGAACAGCTAAGGCGGAAAGGGACGAGAACAGCTGCCTTCTGTTCTGGCAGGGACCTTAGATATGTCCTAAATGGAGTTCTTTTGTCTCTGCTCGGATAAACACTAAGAGTGGGCAAACATCAGCCTTCTTAACATTTGCAGTCCTGAGCTCTTGAACACGTGTGGCTTATAGGCTGGGCTTGTAGCTCTAGGTTTTAACAACAAGGAGAATATGGCTCCAGGTATTTAAAGGCAGAAAGCCTGCAGCTCAAGGCCCAGGTTTGAACACGTTCTAAGCCTTCGTAAACTAGACAGACTTTTGGCTCTGGGCCCTGAGAACTGGAAAGTTACCAGAGACTTGTGGGTTTTCAGGTCGGCAGCTTATTGCTTTAAGACTTGAAGACCAGCAGGCCTGAACTCAGAAGCCAGCACTCACCTCAGGGTCAAAGGCAACTGGGTACTATTAAGTGGGGGCGCAGTGGAACTGCTGGACTAGATTCGTTTCATGGGTAGAAAGATAGGTTTATTGAAGATGAAATTGCCAAGGCTATCTCTCAAGAGGCAGAGAGAGTAGCAACATGGGGGGAGGCGAGCAGATTTTACGGCGTCAGCGGGATGGGGTATTTGAGCTGATATGCTGTTCTTCGGATTGACCAGGAACTAGATATCTTTGCCCTAGGTAGTTGACCTTTGGGGCTGACTAAGTTTCTCGTAAACAGAAACTGCCTTAAGATAGCTATTTTTCCAGTAAACAGAAACCTGGCTTTAGGCTCATTTATCCAGTAACATTCCTTCTGATTACCCAGCCAAAGCCCTTCTGTTAAGGACATTGTCACCAGGGCTGCCATTTTGGGGTGCTGCTTTGAACCTAACAGGCACCGGGGAAGGTGTCTGTCAACTGTCATTTAAGCACTGGCTGTGACAAAACTGTACACAGAAGACATAGTAAGTTGACATTCCTAAGACCATGTAACCCATGTGCCCTCAGAGAGGGTGTGGTATCCATGATGCATCTCAGATTTGGCTGTGAGGTCCCACGAGGGCCACTGACCCATGTCACATACAGAGTGTTCTGCCAAGAGGGTGGAAAAGGACCCACATAACTGGAAAAAAAATTCTATACTGTATTTACATTAGAGAACTTTAAGTCGTATACAATCCACAGTGTGCGCATCTCAACTGTGTGGCAAATATTTATCAGCCCTATACACCCAGATAAGCACCATCAGATCAAGAAGGGGAACACTCCAGTCCAAGCTGGCGTCGTGGGTCCCTGCCTAGTCACTCTACTGCTCCGCTTTCTCTCACCGTACAGCAGCTGCACCTGCTATTGAAAAGACTGTGATAAAATAGACAAAAATCGATGCTCTCGTACGTGGGTAGACTGTGCCTTACGTACACTTAGGTGACTCAGCCACGGTCAGCACCGCCCGCCTCCAGAACATTCCCACCTCCCCCAGCTGAAAGAGCACGGCAACAAGCCATTTCTCCTTCTACCTTCTGCATCTGTAAATTTGACTGATGAGGGGGCCTCATCTAAGTGACATCACACGGTGTCTGTTCTCTTGTGCCTGGCTTATCTCGCTTCGTACGATTTCCTCAGGATTTATCTAATTGTGGCCAAGGTCATAATGTTCTTCATTTTCAGGTCCAAAGGAAATGCCAATTCCCCAAGCTCCAAAAGGCAGTCTAAATATTCCGGACTGAGCTCAACTTAGACTATAGAAGGATTTCTGGAGGTTAGATAAAAGCCAGCATTCCTCAGGAAACTTTGAAGCCAATTCCCTTTACCAGAAGGAGTCATGTCCCTTACCTCAGGCAAAAGGGACATATGTCTACCTTTGGTGCCAGGCTCCAAGGCTTCAGTAGCCCAAGGACCTGTTACATATTTCAAAGCTCATGCCAGCATCCTGGCCCTTCTCTCCTCCTCCCCTACCCTGAACCCCCTCCAGCTCATAGGCTTCCCTCCCCCAGCTCCTTATTCTCCATAGAACCCTGCTATCCTTCACTCTCTTGCTCTTTCCCTCTGTCACTCTCCCTATGCTCTCCTCCTGCTTCTCTTGCTATGTTTTCTCCATTCTCTCTCCCAATCTTCTCCTCTCTCTCACAGATAGCCCTGGCCAGGTCCCGTCCACTTGTCATGTTCAGTCTACTTCCTCTCCTCTCTGCCCTGGACTCTTCCAGATGCTTCTGGCCGTTCTTTTTCTCATAGCTGCGATGAAAAGCCTTGCCCTTAACCATACCAGGGAGCAGACCGCTCATCAGTTTATGGTGCCAAACACTCAGGGATGGCACCAATGGACCCATTTCCAAGGGGCTCGGCCTCTCCTAACAAAAACAACAGCAGCAGCAACAAGAAAACAACAGCAACGAAAACCCCGCTGACTTGAGTCTCCTAAGGTGTGTATGTCTGTTTCTGCTGGCTCCTGCCACCCACCATATTGGACTCTCAGTTTTAGAGTCTGCCTCTTCAACCACTTCTCCCCTCCATCTGTTCTCTCCTGGTACCGGGGTGTATGTCACTTCGGAGCGGCTTGCTCTTTCTCTAGCTCACTCCCGTCTCTAACCATGGACTCCTCCCATTCAGAATACCGCCTTCTCTAACCTCTTTCCCTCCTCGGACTCAGAGATTCCATAACGCCTCACTATTTTACTGCAAGTGGTGAGGTCTCAGTACAGCTCAGTGGTCAACAGTGACACCCCGGAGTTGCAAATTCCCCCAGATTGTAACAACTGCTGCCACTGCATAAACAAATAACCCCCAAATCTCTCATCTCTAATCTTTCTCTGCTCTCCACTCTCAAAAAAAAAAAAAAAAAAATCTCTGATCTCTGAGCCTTCTTTGCTCTCTGCTTGCTCTAGTCCCTCCCTCTGTATTCAGCCTTACAGAGATTCAAATGTCTTTTGGGTATGGATAATGTTTTTTAAAAATTGCTTTATTCTGTTCTACTCTATTTCAAAAGCTGTCTCTGGGGTTGGGTTATGGCCTTCCCTCTCCAGACCCAAGCATGGTTGTTTAAAAGTTTCTTCTAAAATCTCTGTCCTGGGTCAGGGTGGGCACCTGACTCTGTGATTATAGCCTTCTGTATATACTGTCAAGGTTAAACCTGAAGCAAATAAAATATTAAAAACAAACAAAAAAAGTTTGTTTAAAATCTAGCATGCTTAATAGGTTAGGTGATGGCCCTTACATTCCTCAGAGAGCTCTGCTGAATATAGCACTTAAAGTGTTTAATGTAAAAGGTTTCCCCTGACAGAAACATAGCAGTTTCTGAGGCTACCTCCAGAAAATGGGCAGCAGCGGACACTCCCTGGAGCTTACTTCAATTGTGGTAATGCTGTCCACAAATGCTGGGCAAATAACAAGCCTCACCTACCATCAGGGCCCTGCCCAAACTGTGGACACCACTGGGTAGACTGCGCTACTCTGCTCACCAAGGTAGGTCAGTCTCCCAGGCTCCTCCTCCTCCACAGAAAAATCTTTGAGACCTTCCGGGTCTGGTGGCCAGAGGCTGATGCTGCTCTGTGTGAAAGCCAAAGACTGAAAACCTCTGTCCCCAGCTAAGCCATCGGAGATCAGCATGGAGGATCCCAGGCTGGCTCTTCAGATATCGGCTCTCTGTCATTTTAATTGTTACTTCCCAGTTAAATTATTTGTTTCGGATCTCTGATGGTGTTGATGGCCAGCTGTAGTTTTACCAGTTTAGTAGCAGCTAGCTGACCTTAGTCAGTTCTGACCGCCAGGTCAGCTGCCTGGCCAAAAGCCAGGCCTTACTTATTCTATAGCTGCTAGGTCTCCTGCTGAGAAAGGCACACTCGCAGACAGGTTTACCTTGGTGGCAAGATTCACACTGTAAAAGATAAATCCACAGAACTCAGCGTAAAAACAAACTCACACTACCACACTGCTTTTACTAACTACAATTTTACTTTTTCTTTATTGAAAAACATAAAACTTGCTTTTTTGATGACTGCTCTTGGTAATCAGCCTTCTATGTCTCCAGGTAAATGATTGGACGAGGGGATAAGGTTTAAAGGTTGTGTAAGTTGTCAGGGTCTAAGGAAGTGACTTAAAGTAAGGCTGCTTTCTCTCCCCTTTCCGTATCTGTCCCAGCAGATTTCCACTCGGCTGACGGACCCCATCCAGGAATCAGCGGCAGCCTGCCAGCTGCTCCAAATACTCCAGCCCCAGGTGGTTCTGCGGAATGGGCAAGCCCTGGAAAGTCCATGTAAACCAGTCCAGCTGACATGGCTGTTCCTTGTCTCTTAAGCTGGGGCAGCAAACCAGATGCTTCTGACAAATGGCCCCTACGATTGCCTGAAGCTCCTCCCCCTTCCAGCCTTGACCAGCATTCTGAGCCTTCCAGGGCCCCTACGGCCAAGAGG
This sequence comes from Psammomys obesus, assembly GCF_907164565.1. Classification (NCBI taxonomy): domain Eukaryota; kingdom Metazoa; phylum Chordata; class Mammalia; order Rodentia; family Muridae; genus Psammomys; species Psammomys obesus. The sequence goes on along the minus strand of NW_026587215.1, from coordinate 539,239 downwards.
CAGCTGAGAAAAAGATTGCATCACTCCTCATCATCAACAAAGGCGGGAATGTCGGGTCCAAAGGAAATGCCAATTCCCAAAACTCCAAAAGGCAGACCAAATATCCAGGAATGAGCTCAAGGAGAACTACAAAAGGATTTCCTCTGGTTAGTTAAAAGCCAGCACTCCTCAGGAACTTGCGAAGCCAATTCCTCTCTACCAAAAAGGAGTCATTTCCCTTACCTCTGGGACAAGGACTACCTTCGGTGCCAGGCTCCTTCAATATCACAAGTACCTGCCACACATTTCATCCTAGCCCTTACCTCCTTCCTTACCCTAAACTCCCTCTAGCTCATGGCCTTTCCTCCCCCCAACTACTCATTCTCCTTATAACCCTGCTATCCTTGATAACCTCCACCCCCTTTGCTCTCTCTTTCTCTCTCATCTATGAAAAAAGCTTTTCCCTTAACCATACCACGGAGTGACCATGTCATCAGTTTATACAGTGGTGATGCTGCTGCTGCTAGTGATAACGATAACAAAAATGGTAATAATGGTGTTGGCAGTGATGATGGCAATGATGAGAACGAGATAAGGATAGAATATTGTGGCGATGATGCTGAGTGTGGTGATGATGGTGATGATTTCCAAGTGGCGATTTTTCTGAATCACTTAGAAGCTCTGTCATCTCAGGTTTGATCTATACGAGATCTGTAAATACCTCTTTCTAAATGTCCTCGACAGTGTCAGGCACTGCGAGGTGCCTCAGTCTCATCTTGTAAGATTTTTTGCTCCAGCCTTGGGTTCACTCCAGGGTATTCAGATTCCTCATAGTGTAGAGCCAAGGAGTCCTTGTACCCTCTGCTGGGAACCCCTGCTCTCAGGCATCTTGTTGGACTGAGGCACTGGATGAATAAATCACTGAGTGAGAGAATATCTTCACAGCAGGTTCACACTGATCCTGCCAGTTTCAACCCATCACACACACACACACACACACACACACACACACACACACACACACTCCCATCCCTGCTGGGTTGCAATTTGCCATCTACCAGGGCGGGATTGCCCTTGCTGAAAGTCAAGCTAAAGTGGAAACTCCTAATGCCACGGCAATGGGAACTGTTTTGGAAATGTAGTGTTCACAGAGCCAGGTGTGGTCCCAGCACTCAGGAGACAGAGGCAGGTGGAACTCTGTGAGTTGGAGGTTAGTCCGGTCAACACAGCAACTTCCAGGCCAGCCAAGTGACTCAGTGAGACACTGTCTTAAAAAAAAAAAAGGTGTTTACATGTTAAAGTGAGGCCTTAGGGTAGACCTCTTCATGGGACTGGTGTGATTATAAGCATTTAAAGACTGACAGGGAGCCTGTGCTAAGAGTCGAAAGAGAAAGGTGACCCTGAGCTAGAGAGACACACCTATAATCTGTGGGTCACCAAATAATGCAGGCGAAGCCAGAAAGTAGAAGACACTGCAAGAGTCCTCAGGAGCTGCCTGAAAATCACGGGCTTGTGTCAACCGGATTTTAGACATCCAGTGCCCAGAAGTCTGCGGGATGACAGACTTTCATTGTTTAAGCTACCCAGGACGCTGAGAGACCTCTTCACATCAGCCCTGCTGTCAATGTGCTTCCTGCCAGTACGCAGCAAGATAGCTTGATGGTTTCAGCTGAAAACACAAGTGGGGAGGGAAAGAGGACATCTGGAGACAGAATTTGAAATTAAAGCCATCTGTGTACAAAATCCATATACATATTTATTTTGAGACAGGGTTTCTCTGTGTAGTCTACATAGTCTTGGCTGTCCTGGAACTCACTCTGTAGACCAGGCTGGCCTCAAACTCATGCAAAATTAATGCAAATCTGCCTGCCTCTGCCTCCTCCCAAGTGCTGGGATTAAAGGCATGTGCCACCACAGTGCCCTGTTCTTTTTATAGAACACCAAAATAAGCCAATTAGTTAGTGGATCTTAAAAAATATTTTTTTGAGGATGGAATTCAGGCCCATGGCCATGCTAGACAAGTGCTCTCTACTCCTAAGCTATATCCCCAGGAGGCAGGTAGACCATAATAGTTGCTATAAAAGGTTCTGGAGCATTGTGGCCTACAGACCATAGGTTGAGAGTAAAATACTGAGGCAAGACCAGAGAGATGGCTCAGTGTGTCCAGGCATTTGCCACCAGCCTGAGTTTGATCACCAGGAATGGAAGGAGAGAGCTAACTCCTACAAATTGTCCTGTGGCCTCCACAATTGTCCTCATCCCAGTAAATAAATAAGCAAAACCATAATAATACTTAAGGGGCTGGGAAAAATCAAAAGAAGAAGAGTGTTTCATGACGTAGAGAAAGCACATGAGCTTAGGAAGATTCCAGTTTCCTTGGGGCACACCTGTGCTCGTTCCGCATGACGGAAATGTCCTGGAGTTGAAGCAGACTGGTCATGGTATGACCTGAACAAGCATTTTGCCCACTGGTCCTTTATGGAAAAGTTGGCCAACTCTGTTCTAGAATAGACATTTGAACTGCGTCTTGTGTGATATAACAAAAGAGATTCCCCCCCCCCCCGGGAGTCAGAGGAGAGCAGGAAGAGACACCCAGGGGCAGGGCTGAGCACTGAGTTGTGATGGGGGGCATAAGGTGTTGATGTTAATTTAGTCATCTACCCGGCAAGCACTGAACTCCTGCAGTGTGCCCGTCATGAGACATGGACACGATGTGGAATTTACAACTCAGAGTTGGCTGGACACAAACCTGTGTGCTCTATGTAGCAGGAGGACACACCAGAAGCTCATGGAGGCCCAGAGAGTGTGCTCCTGGGAAATCCAAGCATAAGGCACGGAGGAGGAGGCCCCTGGAACTGGCTGTGCTTCAGAGATGATGGTAGTCGTAAGACCTGTGTTCTTGGAGATTTTGCCTGAGGACTCAGCATTCCTGGTATCCACTCAGTCTTCTGGAGACTTAAGAAGGATACCAGGTTGTCAAGGGGACCAGGACAGGAACCGACCCAGACCCCCTTTCTCTTACACTCAGTAGGTGCTGCCCCAAGCTCACAACTAGTGACTGAGGAGTTGAGGCCATATTCCTCTCATGGCCTCCGAAAGGGGTCCCAAGAGCAAACATGGAGTCTTGGGGCTTCTGTCCCTTTCTCCCTGTGAGCTGCATCTCCTGGAACTTTTAGGAAGCACCATGACTACGACGAGGGAAGCCCAACTTGGCCTCGTGTCCACAGGAAACTTCATGAGATAGGATCTTTGCCCCTCCCTCCTCTACAGAGCCAATTTTACCGTCTTCCAGCCTCTGCTGGAGATGCTTACTTCCTGTCTTCCTTGCTAGCCCAACAACCAATCAGGACCAGGGGATATGTTGTCATTTCTTATCCCCTGTGCTGAGGAGCTGGAGAGAACAGATACACTAGCCTGATACGCTAAGTTGCTCATGGAAGGCAGCATGGGGCAGATCAGGTGGGAATCGAACACGCCCCCCGGCAGGATTCTGGTCGACATGGATGGATTCCCCTCATGGATCTCAAAAGTCACAGGCCCTCCGGAAGGTCCTCTGTGGCAAACGCTGCCTCTCCAGGAGGATCTTATCTGGTTATTGATCGCCCCCTTTGTGTTTTTCAATTTTATGGTATCTGAGTAAACTTCCCTTTTCTCTCTTGAGCAACTGCAACTACTAAACCTCAATTCCTTATCTCCCGAGCCCGGCAGCCCTCAGCCTGCAGACGCTCCCACAGAACCATCGGCACGTGGGCCCTTGGCCTGCTTTGTCTTGCCTGTGTGATCAGGCCTGAGTATGCGTCCGTTCCACTCTGGCTCTGCTTTAGATGCCGCTCCCTCCTGTCACGTCCCCACCAGCTTCCTGCCACACGCTTCAGCCTTGCATCTCTTCCTCACGGGGCTGCCCACCAGGCTTCCCAAGGTTCGTTCTGGAGGGTAGAGGACCACAAACCATGCTTCCGGTTTGCCTAGTGAAGGACTGCATTTCCTTCACACCCTGGCCACTTAGCTACCCCAGGCAGAGCGGGCCCTGCTGGAAATACTTGGGACCAGAAGGTTTAGGAATCTTCACACACGTACAACGAGCTACCCAGAGGGTGGGCCCAAGTCTATGCAGGAGATTCACCTATGTGTTATACGCATCTTCAACGAAGCAGGCCCTCTGTAGAGCCCTGTGTTTCCCGCAGCCTGACCCACAAAGCAAGGCATGAGATTTCCCACTTGCAGCACCATGCCGGCTCTTGCAATGTTTTGATTTGGATTCTGGGGTTAGGCTTTCCTAGCCTGAGTTCATCTGTTTTAACCCCTGCTGCATCTCCTCCCTCTCACACCCCTTTGATCAACACCCCCTACCTGCCGCCAGCACTCAGGCCTGACCCTTTTGTGAACTAAGCTTAGAGCTCCAGAAGTTCTGAACCCGCCTAACTTCCTGTGAGCAGGGTGGTGGGCTCCACCTCTGACCAGCATCTATGGTTTTAAAACTGTGTGTGTGTCTGTGTGTGTGTGTGTGTATGTGTTCATAGAGGGTCTATGGTCGTGCATGCACATGTGTGCATATTCGTGTGGAGGTCAGAGGTCAACCTTAGGGGTTGTTCCTCAAAAGCCATTTGCTTTGTTTTGTAAGTTGGGGCCTATCACTGAAATCTGCTAGGGTTCATCCATTAGGCTAAGCTGGTGGGACCTGCCTGTCTCTACCTACCTCCCCAGGCCTGAGTTGAAGAGCATTTATCACTACACACTACCCCCTCCCCTTCTTAAAGATGGGTTCCAGGGATCGAACTTGGGTCCTCACTCTTGCAAGGCAAGCACTTTACCCACCCCGCGCCGTTCCTCAGCTTTAGAACTTCCCAGACGGTGGCTCTTTACTACGCCACGACCTGAGCAGATTCCAGTACTGGAAATGTTCCCATGGCCAGCTCTTTTGCACACCATCTCAGCAGACCAATGATAAAGCCTGCAAAAGAACAGAGCTTTCTTACAACCCAAGATAACAAAACCAAAAACTGTTCTTGCTGTCATCACAGAAGGAGCAGCCAGGAAGTACCTGTCTGTTCGAGAGCGACCGGCCATTTTGCTGAGCAATGGCCACACCCTGCTGACAGCCGGGAGAGAACTCACATTCGTGGTGGCCTCTTGAGCCTTGCACTTAAATTGAAACGATCCCCTTACAGCCACACCTGGGGACAGAGTGCTATCTGTTGGTCATCCTGTCCCACACAGCCATCTGTGTATGATAGCATGGTTACAGGGACAGCAGTGTCATAGAGACATGGACAATAATACTGAGATTCCTGTCCTTGGGCAGATATACTTAGCTCTCCCTCCCAAGTGTGGCTAGAGACATGGGGAAAGAGAAAAAAAACGCCAATGGTGGGGTTACTGAACTCTCACATTTCCACCCAGGGGATGTACTGATTTTACAATCATTACAAAGTAACAATTTTTCTGGTTGTGGCAGTGCCTACAGTTCATCCCAGCACTTAGGAGACAGAGGAGAGGGATCTCTGAGTTTGAGACCAGCCTGGTTTACATAGTAAGTTCCAGGCCATTCAGATCTACGCAGATGAGAAACTGTCCAAAATAAATAAAGAAATAAACAACATAGCAATTTGCCAAAATGTATTCAGGGGAAGTGAGAGGAGCCAGCGTGGAGCCAGAGCTACAGGGAAGAAGAATCGGGACTTCAAACGGGTGGGGATGTGTTGAAAGTCCACATGCCAGGGGACTTTGGGGCTGTGGTCGGGATCAGGGACTGGGTTCTACGGGTGCTGAGAGGTCATGAGTTTCAGAGGTGGCTTTTGGATGTGCTTAGCTTTTGAAAAGATGGGTGATGGATGTGATTAGCTTTTGAAAAGCTGCTGTGCTGAGAACAGAGGGAGAGCCTATCACTGGCTGGAGGATAGTGCTGGCCATTTGGGACTCTGGTGGCAACAAGGGGGAAAAAAAATCAATGGATTCTAGATGAACTTTAGGTGTCAAAACCATTGGAACTAGTGGTCACACCATCCTGAGCATTGAGGAGCTGGCAGGAACAGTGCAGGGAGGATGGATGGCAGGACCCTCCTCAAGGTGGAGAGCTGGAGAGGCTTGGGTGGGACAAAGGCTTCCGGCACAGCTGCCGTCAGCCGGGCCTGGCCTCTGCATGACGAAGATGTTCTCTTGAGGGTCTGTGACAGAACGGGTTCCCCCAGCAACAAGCTGGTCCACAGTCCTCAGGCTTCAGCCTCCCACCCTGCTTCCCTGCTCCTCCCTGGCCTGCCTCATCAGTCTCCACCTGGGCCAATAGTTCTTCTGAGCCCACAAAGCGCCCAACACACAACTCCTTTATGCAAGAACATCTGGAGCCATGGTGGAAAACTACGGAAGAGGCCTGAGTCCCTGCCCCTAAAAACTACGTGAAATTCTTCAAGGAGCCTGTCAGCAGCCAGCCTGAGCAGAAACAGACATGACAGTTGCTCTCTGGCTGAAAAATCCCTGCACTGCCAAGGAACAAGAACTCTTGCTCCTACACAGGTCTCAGGCAGGAGAACCAGAGCTGAGGGACTCCCAGGAATCAACAGTGGCAGGAGTTAAAGTGCCATAGCGCAGGCTGGTTAAGGCCACAGGGAGAGCAGGCTCCTCCTGAGGAAGAGAGCTTCCTCTGGAAGCCAAAGGCAAAGAGGTGCTGATGGAGGCTGGGAGAGATGGGTATGCAGAGCTGACCTAAGAGAGCAGCTGGGGCTGGGTCTCCCACATAGGAGCAGCCTAAGGCGGGTCTCTAATTGGCTGAGAACCTATCAGAGGAAGTCACTGGAGGCCCACAGGCCCTGGGAACCTCCTGAGAATCTCCAGCTCAGTCACTGGCAGGGAACTGTCCAGGACACACACAACACCCAAACACTGTTTCTAGTTCGATCTACTTCTCCCCCACGGAGACCTGCTTCTCCTGGGTCTAGCTGTGGCTTTGGCCAGAGCTCTGCTCAGCTCTTTCTCTGTTGCATAATTTGATTCCTTCAGATTGATAGTCAGCCATGCACAACACAGGAAATGGTGAGCACGTGTCCTGGAATGATTAGGTCGGGGTGGGGGAACCGGGGACCCATGGCCACGCACATCGGGTGGGTGAAGGGACAGTTAATAGCTGGGAGGAGAAAAATGAGAAGAGGCTGACTTGAATTCAGGTTGTGTGGGTTCACAATTTTGAGTTCAAAGGCCACTGAGGTAGCTTCCATCTCGGGCTCCCCAGGGACTTGGCCCTGGCGTAGTTTCTTTCTTCCAGCCCCAGTAATTGGCAACCTTCTTTGCAGTTCTATCCTCTAGAAAGTCCACGGTCCTCTTTACAAGGGGTCCCTCTGCTTTGTCCTTCAGATAAGGTAGCGCGATCCAAGCACCTTTTAGACCACAGTTTTGTTTTTCCTTCTGAGCACCCGAGGCTGCCTGGTGGGGCTAAAAAAAAACCTGGCTGGCTGTGGCAGGCAGACACCAAGGTTCTGGGGTAGACTGTGTGATCTGCCCTGGCCTTGCACCGAGAAGCCAGCCACGCTGGTGGTGCCAGCGGCTACCTTGGCTCTGAAGGAAGTCGTCTGCTTTTATCCCCAGTGCCACCCGAGAGGTGCCCCACCCCCGAGCCTGCCTGTGATGTTCAGTCTCCATTGTAAAGTTGATGAGATTTAGAATCCCCTAGGGGAGCGTTTTCAGAGAGGCGAAAGGAGGGAAGATGTACCATGAATGCAAGCAGCACTGTCCCGTAAACTCGGGGACTAGGCTGAATGAGAGGTGGGAAAGGAGACCAAGCCTACATTTCTGTCTGCTTTCTGACTAGGGACACAATGGGACCAGAGTCCTCATCCTCCCTTCATGGTGTCTTCCTGCCACCAAAGACCAAACTCTCACACTAGGGACCAGAATCCACCCTTCCTCTCTCAAGCAGCTTCTTGTCATGCACTTGGCCATCACAATGAAATAAGTAACTGCTTATGTCTTCAGCCCCCAGTTGACCCCACACCACCAAGAGCACAAGAGACCAGCTGGTCCAGTTGGAGTGGGCCATGTTCCCGCAAGAGCCCTCAGAGACGCCCCATGGCATGCCTTTTATCCTGGGTTTCACGCTGGAGTCCACATACATGTCTAACCCCAGGGCTGTCTAATTCCTTTGCGCCTGTTCCTGTACTCTTCTCTGAGTGTCAGTCCCTTTGCATCTCCTCCCTGAGTGCCTACTCTGTCGCTGGGGTAGCTCAGACTCCTGGAGGCCTCAGTGTTTTGGCTGTGACCTTCCTCTGCAGTTGGGTCTTTACAGGAGACTGGAGGTAAGCGGGGCTGTTGACTGGGCTCCAGGGCTGCAGAGCTGGTACTCTTAGAAGAAGATGAGACACTGATTAAGATGATGCAAGCACGAGTTTAGGATTCAGCACCCACACAAACGCTGGGCGTGAGTGCATAGATGCTTATAACCCCGGCTTTACGGAGGACAGGCCACCAGCCCAGCTCTTCTGGGTTCATTGACAGGCCTTGTCTCAAGGGGGTAAGATTGAGGGGGAAGTAGCTAGGCATCCAATGTCCTTCTCTGGCCTCTACACACACACACTCTCTCTCTCTTCAGGGTCTCACTATGAAACACAAGCTGTCCTGAATCTTACTATGGAGACCAGGCTGGCCATGAACTCACAGAGCTCTGCTTGTCTCTACCTCCCAAATTCTAGGATTAAAGACATCTGCCACCATGTCCTGCTACACTTTGCTTTCATGTATATCTATGTGTGCCTACATCAAACAACTCTCTCTCACACACACTCACAAGAATTGCCCTGTTAAGGGGCTAGAGAGACAGCTCTTCAAGATGACCTGGAGTTCAGATCCCAGCACCCACATCAGGGAGTCCAGAACTGCCTGTAATTCCAACTCCAGGGGCCCCGATGCTCTCTCTGGCCTCCGTGGGCAACTGTATTCACGCGTACATGCCTCCCCCATAATGAAAACTAAATCAAATCTTTAAAAATTCAATTAGGTATAAAGTGGTTAGCTAAATAACTCTAAGGGGGTGGGGAATGGGGGGGATTTAAAAGAGGGGAGGCAGGGAAGGGGTGTTCAGGGAGGGAAGCAGCATCGCTTAGTGGAGACAATCCTGCCAGGCTTAGAAAAGCTGTGGGATGTCTTCAGCAGCTGCCACAGGGAAGCGTCACCCTGCTGAGGTGGAGTGGCATATTCTCAGGTCTCTTCCTGCTTCCCCCTGCAGAGCTAGCATGCAGTCAGCTGACAGTGGTCAGCGGGGAGTCCCAGGTCCAACACAGCAACACTCAAAGCTCAGGACAGAAGCAAAGGTTTGGAGTCCTGCAGCCCAAGGCCAGTGACATCGGGACAAAGGAGGGAAATAAGGAAATGGGCGGATGGTGGCCTGGGAAGGCTTGGGTTTCTGTGGCCTGACAAGAGAAACCCCAGTGGGGCTTACCGGCTCCAACTACTTTGAGAGTCAACAAGTGACATCTTTCCAGGATTCAGCACACAGGTCACGCAATAAAAGCCACACCCCGTAGTGAGAAGCATGCACAGTGCCCCGGGTTCTAGTCCTAGCACCACATAAAGCCAGGCATGGTTGCACGGGGCTGTAATCTCAGCACTCAAAAGACGTGGCAGGAGGCTTTAGGAGCACAAGGTCATCCTCAGTAAGTTCAAGGCGAGCCTGGGCTACAGGAGACCCCGCCATAAAATGGAGTGGATTCCTATGAGCATTTTAATGAACAATGACTTGTAAAGGCAAGTGTCCAAAACAACGTGGAGAAGACATTTATGCAAAAGGCTAGCCAACCCCACGCAGCCACGTCAGGGTCTCTTTGTGATTCCGACTTCAGAAACTCATTTTTCTTTCTACACAGCTTTGGCCCCACCCATGTGACACATGAGTTTCTTGGAAAAATGTGACCAAACAGAGCAAAGGACCGTTCCACTCATGCCTGCTGGCCTGGTGAGCCAGAGAGTTCAGTGGGATTACTTACAGGCACGTGGGTGACTGAGGGGCAGCCGTACCACCAACCACTCCCAAGTGCCCCCAGTCTCCTGAGCATCCTCCTCAGGTAACCGCAGCTCTGGTTTTCAGGTGTCAGTGGTGACATCATGCTTGGAGGAGAGCGCCTTCATCTTCCCATTGTTTTTTTTTTTTTTTTTTTTTTTTTTGCCCACCTCCCCTCTCCCAACACATGTGTGCACGCTTGCTTGTGCAAACACATGTACACAAATCTCACGCTGGTACTGATCTCAGCCACTCAGTGACAGTCCCTATCTCATTCCCCTCAGCTCAGCACACAAAACTGGAAGAGCCCATGATGGACCAGACAGACCCATCAATGTCCCGCTGTTGTTCCAGGGCTCTGAGTCCATCATCTCACCCTGCAGGACTCCTGAGGGCGAGGTTGTTGTGAACAGCTTGCCAAAGTCCGCCTAGAGGCCAGAACCACATCACCACACTCCTGGATGGTTTCTGTGCTTGACCACATTGTCATAAGACCCATAGGACGGGAGGAAGATGAGAGCAGTGTCCACCCTGGCCTTGTCCTTTCTAGGTCATGTCTTCATCCCAAGTTGCTCAATTTCTTTTTCTTTTTTTGTCAGAGCTCAGGTGATTTCTCTGCCTGCCACTGGGTTTTCTAAGTGGCTTTCATGTACTAAGGAATGTGCTCAGGAAAATAAGGAAGATGTTGTTACGTACAGCCCATTTTACAGACGGGGAATCTGAGTCTCTCTTGCTGTGATCCAGCAAGGCAGGAGTGGAAGCAGACCTCACTCCACCTCTTAGCCTCCATTGCCTTCCTTCACTCCAGAGCAACCTCCAAGCAGGCAGCTCTCTGCCTTCCCTTCTTATTGCCCTCTTCCCATGCCCTCTCCGTGCCCAGCTAAATGGCTCATTCCAACTGCACTGTGGGACAATCCTCCAAGCCTCGGCCCCTGTGAGGTGTTTCTACACTTGTTTGCAGGGAAATGGGATATTAGCCTGAACTGTGTACGTGGAAAGTCCCTAAGTTTTCATCCTGAGAGATGACACTCGAGTCCCTCACAACAACAGCGCCAGGCTTGCACCGCTGCATGGACATTCTACCCCAAGGCAAGGCTCACCCCGCCACGGTGCCACCCTATCCTGCCCTTTCTGGAAAATCCCTCACTTCTAGTAAAGAGAGGAAGCACACAGAGGCCGCAGCCACAAACTGCTGCAGCCTTGGCCACTGCAGAGAGAGAAGATCCCTCCCAGGGTCACTAAGAACACCCATCACTAGTGCCTGTTCATGCTCCTACCATGCCCCCTTAGAGCGGGGAGAACCAAGAGTGCTGTTCAAGACCCCAGGCCGCAAAGTGCCATGGATGGAATCAGAGGGCATCAGGCCATGTGTGATAAACCATACACACAGCCTGCTCACACAGGGACACACACACAGCCTGCTCACACACGGACACACACACACACAGCCTGCTCCCTCTCTTATGTGAAAAGTGGGGAACATCAACTTGGGTGGTTGAGTGTGTGCTGCTCCTGCAGAGGCCCAGAGCTGTCTCCCAGCACTCACGCTGGGCAACTCATAATGCTTGTAAGTTCCTTTCCAGAGGACCCAGCACCTTTTTCTGGTCTTCTCTGGACTCAGGTGCACTTCTTACACACACAGACACACACATAAACACATCACACACACATACACACACCACACACACACATACACACAGAACACACTACACACATACACACCACACACACACACACACACACACACACACAGACACTCAACACACACACACACTTAAAAATAAAATCTCTTCTAAAAAGTCGACTCAAATGTTGAATAATGATTACCGGAAGAATAAAATAGAATTCTGAAGTTCCACAAAGTCCATTTTATTCGTAGTTGTTTCCTTTGCAAGCTTGTCTGTATTTTGTGCATCTTTTCACCAGGTTTGGCAGCTCCCATCCCACCTGATTAGTTCTCCTGGGGACTGAGCAGCTCCCAAACACCATTCCTGGACTCCACCCTTCCCTTCCACACTGATGCGCAAACACTGTGGGTACACAGCCTCGAGGCATCTCCACGCTCTGACCCACTAGTGACCCGATCCTTGTGCACCTGGCTGTCTCTGTGTCCCTTACTTTGTGGGCTCAGTTGTGTTCTCCGAGTAGCACAGTCTTCATTAGAACCTCAAGATCTTGAGCTCTTTGGCGTTCTGTATAATTTTTGTACAACATACGAAGTTCAAAACAACGAGAGAAAAACACCCCTGTAGGAATGCGTCTTAGTTTGCTTTCTATTGACCGAATCACCTGGGGGCAGGAGAGAGTTTATTTGGCTCATGCTTGCAGGTCAGCCAGTCACTGGGGGTAGACAGGGTTGGGGCTCACAACCGGAACCAAGAAGGAGGGCCTGAAGCAGATCATGAAAGAGCCCTGATCAGGGGCCCGCTCCCCACGGCTTGCTCCGTTTGCTTTCTTACACAACTCAGGACAACCTGTCCGGGAACAGTCCTTCCCACAACAGATTGGGTCCTTCACCACCAATTATTAATCAAGAAAGCGCCCCAAAGACTTCCCCGCACGCCAATCTGATGGAGGCATTTTCGCAATGGATGTTCCTTCTTCTCAGTTTCTGTCAAATTGTCAAAAAATAAGAAACGAAAAACCAGCGCAACTGACACCTTGTCAGCTTGACACACAAACACATGACTGTTACACCATAATCTCCCTTTTATTGTTTATCCCCTATATCACCATATAAATCACGGTATAACTTTAAAGGTCCCGTGGCCTTAAAAAAAAAATCAAATACTTCAAAAGCTCTAGTCTCCTTAAAAATAAATCAGTCTCTTAACTGTGGGTCCTAGTAAAATGACACAGTCTGAAATGCTCAGACTGGCTCCTCTCTCTACCCACTGCAGCCCTTGATGGTTACCCCGTAATCCTGGCATCTTCAATATGCTGGGGTCGCCACCGAACTGAGGCTGTATGTTCACCAACGGCCCCCCGGCCTCTCTTCAGGGACTCTGGTCCTGACACACAGTGCCGAGCCTCAGCTTCGCTCCATGACCCCCTTAACCGTGGGGTCCGCACTGAATCTGAGGCTCTGCCTTCCCCAATGGCCTCTCTCGGGCTCTCAGTGCCCAGCCTCAGCTGCTTACAGCTTTCATGTTGCCAAGAGCAGTATCATGAAGGGGACTCCCGCATGTTACCAACTTTGGCTGCTAGCTGGGGATGCAGCCCCGCTCCCCTCTGGACCACGGCTCTTGTCTGCTGACACCAAGGAAACACTTCCCAGAAGATTCTACCCCATGATGCTGGTCTCTTGCATCTTCAGCCTCAGAGGGATGCAAAAGTTTAAATTCCACATGTGTTTTTCTCTTCATTATCTTATTGATTTAATCACTTTGCAGCCTGATCGAAGCCCCCTCACTCCTCTCCTCCCAGTCCTACCCTCACACGCCTCCCACACTTCTACCCAGGGAGGTCCCCCATGGGTACCAACTCATCCTGGCACATCAAGTTGCAACAGGACTAAGCACATCCTCTCCCACTGAGACCAGCCCAGCTATGGGAAAAGGATTCAGAGGCAGATAACAAAGTCAGAGACAGTCCCAGCTCCAATTGTTAGGACACCCACATGAAGAGCAAGCTGCATCTCTGCTTCATAGGTGTAGGGTGCCTAGGTCCACGCATGTTCCTTGGTTGGTGGTTCAGTCTTTGTGAGCCCCATGACCCAGAAGTTGACTCTGTAGGTCTTCTTGTGGTGTCCTTGACCTCCCCCGCCCCCAACTCCCTCAATTCTTCCTCCCACTCATCCACAAGATTCCTCCAAGCTCCGCCTATTGTTTGGCTGTGGGTCTCTGCATCTGTTTCCATCAGCTGCTGGATGAAGCCTCTCAGAAGACAGCCATGCTAGGCTCCTGTCTGTATGCAGAGCAGAGTATCATCAAGAGTGTCAGGGGTTGGCTCTCTCCCATGGGTTGGATCTCAGGTTGGGCCAGCCATCGGTTGGCCGTTCCCTCTATCTCTGCTCCATCTTTATCCCTATGCTTCTTGTAGGCAGGACACATTTTGGGTCAAGGGTTTTTATGGGTGAGTTGGTGTCCCGTTCCCTCCACTGAGAGTCTCACCTGGCTACGGGAGGTGGTGACTGCAGTTCTCCATAGCCCGCGCTGCTGAGAGTCTCACCTCGGCTCACCTCCATAGACAAGTCTGATGGAGCTAAGTCCTCAGCCTTTTCCCAGGGGACTCCAGTTTGTGGCAAGTTATCAAAAACTACTCAGTGCAGAATGTTTTTGAAATTTCATCAAGTCTAGGGATCAGCTGGGGTAACTGATGTCATAAATACTGGCTTCCCGTTCATGGACATTTCCTTTAATTTCGACTAATCTTAATTCCCCGGATCTTGCTTTTTGTTGTTTTCCCCTTTGAGGCAGGGTGTCACCATATAGCTGAGGATGACCTTGAATTCGTGATCCTCCTGCCTGTCAAGCGCTGGGTTACAAGCCTGTGCCATCTTGCTCATCTTCTGCTATTGTTATTTTTGTTGCCGTGCGCCTTTGAGCATCATTAATTAAATTACCCCTAAGTCTCTTAAACGTATAACTGTTGTTGTTACTGCAAATGGGATCCCTTTTAAATTTATCTTTCAGATTATTCAGTGCTGTTATGTAGAGAAGCAATCATTGTTTAGTATCGATATAATCAGCCAACCAGCAAAACTCTGTGACATCATGAAATAATTCACGCATACATTCTATTGGGTTTTGGTGTAGACAATCATGTCAAGTGTGAGTGACGACAGTCACACGTCTGCCAGCCAGTCCTCATGATTTCATTTCTTTTTAAAGCCCTGCCAGACTAGCTGCCTGAGTGACAGCGGGTGGTCTTGCCTCCTCCTTCCTTGCAAAGGACCTAAGTCAAAGTAATAAAGCAGGACACTCAGTGTCCTCCTTGGCGTCCAAAAGCATGTATAGGGACACATGGCCCTGTACATGCATGTGCACAGACATCACACATACATACATACTCACACACAGAAGGAGGGGAAGAGAAGAAAGAAGAAAGCAATTAGGTTCCTGCCTAAGAGATCGGTTTCTTTCTCTCTTGTTTTTCTTCATTTTTATCACTGCTTTTATCTTACAACGCGTTTGAGCACAGTCACTTTTTTTTTCTCTCTGCCCCCAAACCTATCCCCCCTTTCCTACCAACCCAACTTCGTGTCCTCTTTAAATAATAATTGAAAAAAAATCAAGTACAGTTTGTGTTGCCCTTGTGTATGCAGCCATCACTGAACGGTAGGCACCATGGCCCACATTCATAAGGAAAATTGACTCTTCTTCTCCCAGGAGCCACCAGTTGCCAATAGCTCCTTGGCTGGGGGTAGGACCTCATGCCCACTCCCACTCTTCATGTTGGGATTTTGTCTGGCCTGAGCCTGCAGGACTTTGAGTTGATATACACAACTTCCCTGCTGTCCCTGGAAAAGTTTTTTTTTTTTTTTTTAATAGTCATCCACCACCAACCCCTTTGTGGAGCCTTGGGTGAGAGGGTTACTGAGTGTGTGTGTGTGTGTGTGTGTGTGTGTGTGTGTAAGACAGAGAGACAGACAGACAGACAGATACACACACACACACACACACACACAGAGTGTGTATTCAGTTTGGGGCTGAGCATTTGATTGCCTCTGATTGTCTGCATCTTTACGTGTCATGGATCTCCATCTTGATTGGCATCTGCTGCAAAAAGATGCCTCTCTGGTGAGGATTGACCACGCACTAGTTTATGGGCATAGAGTGGAGTATAAGGAGTCCAGTTAGCAATGGTAGCAGGTTCACCCCTAGGGCCTATGACAGGTCTAGCCACAGGATCCTGGCCCCAGCAATGGTGCCAGTTATGGGTTTCAGCTTATGGGGTGGCCTTAAAGCCAATCATCAAGTGGTTGGCTAGTCCCGTAACATTCACCCCATAACATTGCACTTGTGAGGACGTGGGCAGTTCTTTCCAGGGTGGCCACTGTTTTAGCCCATAGGGTACACAGATGGGTAATATTGATGAGCTCTTTTCTCCATCAGTAGTGAACATAGCACTATGAGCACTGGCCAGCGGGGATAAAACTTTCAGTAACTACAAGCTGAGTTCTCCATGTCCTATGACGGAAGCATGTGGTGTCTTCTGTGACAGGGTCTGACGCTCAAGTTCTGGAGCACTAAGAGCACTGACAATAGCCTGTAATGTGAGGGGGTGGTCTATGGGATCCCAGCTGAGACAACTGCAAAGGACATATATTCCTGGATAGATGTCTGTCAGCTGATGAATATAGCAAGTATAACACAATGGGCCATTATTCCGATGTCAAGAAGCATGCAATTCAAGGTAAACGTTCGGGGCTGAAAACAATCATTCTGAGGGAGGTGGCCCGGAAAGACAAATGACGCACGTTTTCTCTCATTTGAGGATGTTAGCCTTGAATCTTCAGAGGTATGTGTTTTATTTGGAATATCTATGGAGATCAGGATGTTAGAAAGGCGGGGGGGGGGATTTCAAGAGGGAGATAGAATGAAGTGGCATAAAAGGTTAAAGAGGACTAGGAGGCCAGGAAGATTTTAAATGGCATTACCTTGTAATGGGACAACAATGCCCCCTACGAGACACCAGAGGATAACAAATTAAAGGAGGCCCGTTTTCAGTGAGAGCATTTCCCATGATCCCCCTGGTCATCATTTGGTTCAAGGTCAGCAACTAACAAATACAAATATCACAGCGTTATCACCTCCGTGTAGCTGTCCTCTCACCCTCCACTCTTATCTGTCCCCACCAGCCACTTCCCCATCACGCAGAGAACGGCCAACAGATGAGTCATAGTCAACCTGGCTTTCCACATCAGCTCTGCCCGCCCGCCCGCTCGCTCTCTCACCCACGCCCATCACCGTTTTCTGCAAGGACAAAGTCTGCTGTCATCTCCTCATTAGTCACAAGACATTCTCCATACCCCAGCGGGCACATTCGTTTACACACGTCTTTACACGTAGACTCTGGATCACACAGTCAATTCTGGTTCACCAGCAACCCCCACCTTCAAACCCTGCCATTGTGTGAATGACCCCGAGAGGATTGTGGAATCTTAGGCTTTGTGTTTATGCTCTGAAAAAAAAAAAAAAAACAAAAACAAAAAACCCACAAGCATTTAGTCTTCCTCCAACATTCCCTGCACAGAGGCTATCTAACACACGCACCCTAGGGAGAAATAAAAACTGAACCATGCTTTGCACATGAAATCCAGGAAGGGGCTGGTACAGCAGCTCGCAGGCACAATAACACCCTACAATTGTTCTTCCTAGTCCAGAATGCCACCACCGAGTGTGTG
This sequence comes from Psammomys obesus, assembly GCF_907164565.1. NCBI lineage: Eukaryota > Metazoa > Chordata > Mammalia > Rodentia > Muridae > Psammomys > Psammomys obesus. The sequence continues at coordinate 521,933 of NW_026587215.1, read as the reverse complement.
CCCCTGGTTGAAGGGATCCTTACTGAGTCCAAATACGACTCCGGAGTTGGAGAGACGGCTCAGTCCGTGAAGACTTGCTGCAGAAGCATGACTACCTAAGCGTAATGCCCCCAACTCCCACAGAAGCCATGCGTGGTGGATCATGCGTGCAGCCTCGGCCATGGCAAGATGGGAGGGGGAGACTGATGGATCCCTGGAAGCTGGCTGGCAGCTAGCCGGGCCCTACTTGATGAAGTTCTAGGCCAGTGAGAGATCCTGTCAGGAACCAAAAGGGTGAGGGGCCTGAAGAGTGACACTCAAGGTTTTCCCAGCTTCAACACACACACACACACACACACACACACACACACACACACACACACACACTCACACACTTTCAGTTGAACAATGGCAGATATAAATTGGATGCTCCCTTCAAAGATGGCAGATGTTAGCTTTTCCCAGTCGATCCTGAATGTCACATGGTTATGACAATAGCACTTGGACATCAGGGATGGTCAGCAAGAGCAAGAAGGAGTGACCAGTTGTCGGCCTCATCTGCTTATTCCGAGGAGCAGTAATGACTGAGTGGTGACACGGCTGTCACCAGATGGCTTAGTGAGGCTATCCGTGCCCTCATCAGTCTCTCCATCATCGCCCAACACTCTCTCACTTCCAATTTGGGCATGTTACCTTAGCTAGACATAAAGCCCCCGGGAGAGAAAAGAGACTGTTGTGGCTGTTAAACACAGCTGCTTAGAGCTGAGGGTTGCACCATGTAAGATTCGCTTTGTAAGAAGAAGTTTGACGGCCCGCGGAGACAGCTAGTGTGGGGGACGTGGTGGCTATCAACGAACTCAAGGGACACATACCCGTCTTGAGCCATTTCCTCAGAAAAGAATGACTTTTTCTCTCCCAGCAACAGCTAACAGCTCCTCGGGTCAGGGAGGGGTGGGTCCTAGAGGATGCTGGGACCTTGGCCAGTTTGATCTTGTGCAGGCAGCCACAGCTGCATGGAGGGCATGGCTTGAGGGGCCATTTTGGCTCCATCTCTCCATGTGCATATTCTTGGGCCATTCAAATCTAGCACCGAGACGGTGGATTTATTACTTTAGCGGCTTTACTTTTTAAACTCTAAAAGCACGACGGAATTCATGTTCCCACACCCATTCAGTAGGGGAAATCACCGTCGGAGCCCTCCTCGTCTCAATACCTTCTTCTAGTCCGCTGAGCCTACCTATATCATCTGCTTTGAGGTCCTGGCTTGCTAAGCTCTGCATCTGGCTGGACTCATCCTCCAAGGCAGTTCCATGATCTACTTCCCCCAAGCCCTTCAGGAATGGATTATGCTTTTTCTTTTTCTGTTTCAAATTTCTTATATGAGTTTTGCCGAGATCTGAGCATTTTAAATAATAAATCATAGCAACTGTAGGTACTGGCTTTCCCTCTTCCCCTTAACGCTTAATGTTTTTATAGCTTGTTTGGTCAGTACTTTATTTTCAGTGTTTGGGATCAACTAATTCTTTCAAGCCTACCTTCCCGACTACTTGCAGTTTCTAACGTGCCTGCCAACATTTTTTTCCTCCCCGGGCTTTTCAGCCATTTTCCTAGGAGTTGATTTAGTTTGCATCAGCTGCCTCATTGGTAGGCGGTTGTGTTTAGGCCTCTCTGCCAGTTAGATCTTTACTCATCAGCTTGGGCCAGGTGTGTGGGCAGGAGAATGCTCTGTTTGGAATGTTTGTGAGTTTGCCTGCGTTTGGTTGGAAGTTCATTCCTCCAGCCAGCCTCAAGGTAGCCTCGAGCCCTTGATGTGCTGCAGGCTTCCAGCCCAGTGCCATCCCACCGCTAAGCCCATCTTCCTACCCAACAAATTCAGGTCAGAGTAGCTTACTGCTCAGTTATTGGTCAGCCTGCATTATACGTGAGCCCCGCTGGCCAGTCAGTCAGTCCGGTGAGCTCTGCTGAGGGAACTGGGCGAGGTTTGGAGAATTATTCCAAGTCAGAAATGCTTTTTGTTCTAACCTCTCCAGAGCGGATGGTACCCACACAGGCAACCCTCCCCAGCCGTCAATTCTAGAATGCTGATCCTGGCTATACCACCCTGGGATCAACGCTCAGCTTCTGGCCATACCTGTCCTGGAGCTGATGCTCCTTCTGTGTTGCTGCTCACTGCAACTTATTTGAAATCTTTGTTGTGTGTGCTTATCAGGCTGTATGTATGGAGGTCACAGGGCAACCTTGGGTGTCCTCACCTTCTACATTGTTTGAGACAAGGTCCCTAGTTGTCATTTCAGTGCACGCCAGGCTGGCTGGCCTATGAGTTTCTGGCTATCTCTTGCCTCCACCTCCCATCTTGATTTAGGAATGCTGGGATTAGCTTTACGTGGTTTCTGGAGATTTGGATTCACTTGCATGTATTTTTGGTAACTTCTCCAGCTCTCTTTTGAGGAAAAATCAGTCAATGTGATTCACCATCCTTAAATCCCCCATCTTCTGTGGCCAGAGCCTAAGCACCTGAGTTGGGGGATACCAGTGAGGTTATCCAGCCTCTCCTGGAGTCTCTCCTACAGCTGAGTCCCTGACGGGAGCTGTCTCAGGATCTCCTCAGGTTTTCCCCATTGTCACAGCCCTTCCCTTTTAGTGGGAACAGCATGGATGAAGGGAGCGTCACAGGTTGAATCAATAGGTTCAAGTTTAAAGTGTTATGTTGACATTCCCACTTACAGTGTGGAATGTGGCAGTTTTGGGAAATGGGGTCTTTACAGGGGGGATCAAGTTAAAAATGGGGCCATTGCTATGGGCCCTAATTCAATCTGAAAGGTATCCCAGTTAATCAGGGTAATTGGACACAGGGGCAGGTCTACACAGAGAGAAGACACACAGGAGGGGGCTCCTGGGAAGAGAGAGTGAAGCTTCTGCAGGCTGAGGAATGCCACCGGATGGCGGAAGACTGGCAGATCACCAGGTGCTGGGGAGAGGTGAGAACGGTTTCCCTCGGGTTTCATGGGGAGAAGGTTCTGGGGGCTCCTTACTTTCGGATGTTTGCCATCCAGAACTACAAGGCAGTTCCTTTCTGTCTTTCAACTCTCCATTTTGTGGCTGCTTCATCATGGTACCTCTGAGACTCAGGCTATTCACCATGATGGCCTGGCCTTGCAGCTCCACAGGCCAGTCCAGGCCCGGGAAGCACAAAGGATTCTGGCAGTCTGCTCCCTGTGGGGGAGATCAAGAGCCACAGCGAGGAGAGGGAACCCTGTCTTCTTGGCCATGCCCACCCAAAGCAGAATGGGTCCTGGGCAGGGCAGCAATGGCTGTGATACCACAGGCCCAGCAGTTCTCAAACTGCTGACTGGCAGTGACTCTTCTGTCCCTGCTGTGGGCTCTTAGAGACTGTGAATGGCTGATTCTAATGTCCTGTTAAATGTGCATCCGCTGGGGAGTGGGTTCGCTGTGTTCCCCGTAACATCATCTGGAAAGGAAAGAGGCCTCAGTCAACGGCGCTTTACTCCCTGGTTGTCTCTCCACAAGACTCCATTTCTGGCCCTTAGAGACAAGAAGGATTTATTTAATTCAGAGGTAATGGTCAGAATCTAGAATGAGTAGACTCCTAGTCCAGCGGGCACGTCAGCCTGTGGCTCAGGAGGTTTGCATCTCATGCCAGCATCCCCGAAGGGCCTCGTGTTCCTAGAGGGACCTTTTGTGAGCACCTCGTCCTTGTCACAGGGAGCCCAGTGACTCAGGGCATGGTGTTGTAGACACTGTAATTGTCCTTTTGGGTGATGTGTAGCTTCCAGGGGAAGAGGCGCTTCTGGGAGGGGAGGCCTTGGGCCTGCCTCACCATGAGTCCCACGTCCTCATCGGACAGCAGCCGAACCAGATCCCCCTCGGCATCCTGGTAATTGAGGGTGATGTCCTCTCTCTGGAACTCACGCCTGGGGGAACACAGTAGGGTTAGTCCTCGGCTCCCGGGAGAACCCAGGGTCTTTGGATTTGAGTGGTATAGACCCTCGTCATCTAAGCAGCCTTACTCCCGTTCTTCAGATGAGGAAACTGAGACCTCAAAGGAGGACAGGCCTTTGTAACCCACTGATGTACAGCCGGAAGCGACTGGCAGATGAGTGGGTGCAAGGCTTAGGAGTTTCCTAAAAGAAGGAACGGCAGCCAACGGAGGCCGGTAGGAACCGGCTGACAGCTTTGGGAGGAAGACCATGCTTCCCCTCGGAGGACGGAACAAGATCTGAAGGAACTTCCCACGTACCATTTGACCCCTCGGGCCCAGTCTAATCCTCTTGCACACACTTCCACCCCATGGTCCCACTTCTTGAGAATTATCCCCCAGAAAATAATGAGACAGTAAATTCGGTTGACCATGGTTAACAAAGGGGGAGGTGGGATAAGCCATTGAGAGGCCTTGAGAATGGTGGGCGTGGCCAGGCTCTGTATGTGTGTATGTGTGTGTGTGTGTGCATGTTTACACATGTAGGTGCATGTGCTGAAGAAATCTGAGCACACAGCAGATGATTAGAGGGCTGATATGTGGTAACAGACATCACATCCTCATTACGAGCCGATTGTTTTCTATCGTGAGAGGTGGGACAGCGCTATTTGGTTCCAGGAAGTAACTGTTGAGCACCAGCCTGGACCTCGAGGCTTTCAGCTGGAGAGACGCGTATTCTAACATCGACAGTCACACACTGTGACCTCAATTGAGCCCTTGCCCCTCTGCAGCCTGCTCGGCTCCTCTCTGAGGTGTTGTGGGTCACAGGGAATGGAGCTGTCACGGGTGGCTGCCTCCCCCTCACCCTGTTCTCCTCTCCAGGCTTCCTTCCTGCTCTCCCACCCAGCCTCTCACCTCATGAGTTCTAGCAGGTCTTTGAACCTGGGGGTGCTGTTGAGATCCTCCTCCACCGCAATGTCCCTAAGGGGAACAGAAGAGAGGACACATCAGGGGGACATACTTGGGGGACAAGAACAAGCTCTAGCTACAGCCACTCTTGCTGCTTGTGGTTTATCTGGAAGGCAGCAGGAGCTACAGCAGCTGCAAGGCAGTGGAGAGAAAACACGGGCGTGTTCCCTGGGAGACAGTGGCATCATTGGGGGGGGGGGGGCAACAGGTAGGAGGGGCCTGTCCTCCCAGCAGGTCACCAACTTGATGGTTTTGACTGTATCTTCGTAGTAGTAGCAGCGCAGCCAGTTGGTGGTGTCATCTTCTTCCGGGAAGTCCTTGAGGATCTTCACAAAGGACCCTGGGAAGATGCCCGTGGCTCCCTGAGCTGTGCCCTGTAGGGGAAAGAAGAAGCTGCTTCATGGGGAAGTAAGGCCCAGGGCCAGCTCTCAGAGACACACTCTCTATAAAAAGGATTGCCCTAGATTGACTCCCAAAGTCCATGTGTCAAAGGCTTGGTCTCCAGGCTGGCTCTGCTGGGGTGTTGTGGGAGAGGACACACAAGTCCTAGCGGAGGTGCCTTCTATCTCCGGGAAGAAGGTTTCCTTCCTCAGGTAGTGGGACCTTCTTTCTTCTTCCACCTTTTTCAAAACTATTTTACTTATTTATTTTTCTTTCTGACCATACGGCAATACTCTTGCTCTCTCACAAGAGGTCACAGTGAGTGGCCTCAGGGCAGGAACTGGGGCCTCCAGGACAGTGAGCCATCACAAACCTTTTCTCTTCATAAGCTATTTGCCTTGGGTGTTTTGGTAGAGCGACCAAAGTCAACTAACACACGGAGAAAAGGTGAAGAGATTTACCAAGCTGCCCAACCCAGAAGACCTGCACTTAGGTTTTAGAAAAACTCTGAATTTATCTGGAAAGATGCATGCCTCTCCCTCTCTCCCCACTCCTTCCTCTTCCCTTCTTCCTTTCCTCTCTCCCTCATTCATTCTTTGCTTCAACACACAGTCCCTATTATGCCCAATCTCTGGGCTCTGGTGTCACAGAATCACTGCTTTCTCGAGCAGCCCTCTTGGCCGCATAGAATGGCTGCGGACATGCGAACACACAGTCCCCCTGTGGCAGAGAGCCACATGTATAAAGGAGGAAAGCGGGGGAGGGTGCAGATGTTGTGGTTACAGAGACACCCAAAAGTGCTTCATGCTCCTTCCCATCCTCTGGGTGTCACACAGAGGCTCCGGCTTCTCCGCTAAGCGCAGGCCCAGGGCGTGTGAGCTTCTGCCTTTGTGCACTGGGTCGTAAGAGGAACTGTTTTTTGACCACTGTCCTGTTTTCTGGAAAGATTTACTGTCTGGGATGTCGTCACCGCCAGACCTCAGGCTGCAGGAAGAGGAGGCTCGGTTTACGGGAGGATGTGAGTCCCGGGGCTCATGTGATCATTGACAGCCTTCACGATCATGAGACAGAAGATGCATTCTTTCCTGTGTGCATACATGTGTGCGTGCGTACATGTAAAATACATGTGTGCGCGTGTGCACATGCTCATGTATGTGCATGTGTGTAGACATGACCATGCGTATGTGTGTTTATGTTAGCGTGGCCATGTGTGTACATGTGGATGTGTGTGTGTGTTTATATGAGTGTGTGCATGCATATATAGCCCAGAGGACAACTTCACATGTCATCATTCAGGCTCTAGCTCTATTTTTTTTTTTTTCCTTTTGAAACAAAGTCTCTCGTTGACCTGGAACTCGTCTGTCAAGTTGACATAGCTAATGTCATCTGGGAAGAGGGAGCCTCAGCTGAGAAAGTTCTGTCACCAGCTTGGCCCGCGGGCGACACTGTGGAGAATCTCCTGATTAACGATTGGTGTGGGAGAGCCCAGTCCACTCTGTGTGGGGCCACCGCCGGGGAGAAGGTCCTGCGCTGTAGAAGAAAGCAGGCTGAGCAAGCCATGGGGAGCAGGCCGGTAAGCAGCACCCCTCCATGGCCTCTGCTTCAGTTTCTGCCTCCAGGTTCCTTCCTGTCCTGACTTCCTGGAATGTGTGACCAAAGAAACCCCTTCCCCTCCAGGTTGCCTTTGGTCATGCTGTTTGTCACAGCAATGGAAAGCAAACTAGAGCATGGCCCATCTGTGGCCGGTCTGACTGAACAGCAAGCCCTGAGGGTCCACTTGTCTCCGCCACCCCAGAGCTAGATGATAAGTGTAAGCTGCCATTGCTGGCTCTTTACTTTGGTTCCTGGGCCTGAGCTCAGGTCCTGTTCGCTGCCTGAGTTATCTCTGCAGCCCCAGGAATCACGTCGTCTTCATGACACCACGCAGACACGTAAACCGAGGCTCCTCTTCCTGCAGCCTGAGGTCTGACGGTGACGGCATCCCAGACAGTAAGACTTTCCAGAAAACAGGACAGTGGTCAGCAGTTCCTCTTATGACCCAGCGCACGAAGAGGCAGAGGCTCAAACGCCCTGGGCCCTACACGCCACACTCACTGCTCTCCAGCCTCATAACACCAGGGTCCCTGCCTCAGCCCATCCCAGAGCCTCCTTCAGACACAGCGAGGGCCAGAGACTGTCCAATAGTGACAATATCACGATAGAGACGGCCAGGCCCAGGCCAGGGACTGGGTACACAGCCACACCTGTCAGTATGTCAGCTTCAGGGTCTCATGTAAGCCTTTCCGGTCCCCTCGCATGCAAAGGGAACTAGGCATGCAGACTCTCTGGGGACAAGGCCCGGACAACATCCGCCTCTCCCTCATCCCTGCCAGGAACCGCTGAAGAAACAGTGTTTTCATCATTTACAGAAAAGGAAACCATAGGATTGAGCAACCTCCTGAAGTGCGAGAGGCTGGCTAAAAACAGCGAACTGTCCAGACATGCTTAGTGAAGCTTTCTGTTGTTTCACAGTGCGCATGGTGGGACCCAGGGCCTTCCACGCTAGGCAAGCGCTCCTCCACTGAGCTGCTTCGGGCGTGGACACCCACTCTCAATTATAGTCACTCTTGCAGCTGGCCAGGGAAGTAATATCCCATCTGAGCCCCCACGTTCCTCAATGGAGGAAAGTTTGACCCCTTTGGGTCAAACACAGGGAAACACAGGGAGACCTATGTGATTGCTGTGGCTTGGTACACTGCCAGCGCCTAGTTGGGGGCCAGGGTACTGCTGGACACCCCGCAATGTACACAGCAGCCCGCCCTCCCCCAGAATTCAGCCCCCCAAAGCCAAGAGGGTCAGTTCTTAGAATCCCTGTTAGTAGTCAAGAAACTGAACAAAACAGAGGGGGTGTGAAATGGCTCAGGGGATGGGGAGGCTTGATTACGACCTGAGCTCCACCCCCAGAACCAGCCTGGTGGCAGGAGAGAACCAGCTCCCACAAGCTGTTCTCTGACTGTCATGTGCATCTGGCTCCACCTTGCCTGTGACCCACAGGTCACCCAAACCTGCCTGGACCGCCAGGATTGTAACAGAGGACTTGTACTCTCTGGCTTCCCTTGACTTTTCATGGTGTCTGCCTGTGGAATACCCAAACTACCCTTCTGTCCTCATCTCCACCTTTGCCCCTCCCCTTACCCCCATCCTCATCTCCAGTATCAGCCCCATCCCCACTCCTATTCTAATTTCCACCCTCATCTTCATCCTCACCCTGTCTTCATCTCCAAGCATCACCATGCTTGCTCCTATCCTTAACTCCAATCCCACCTCTATTTTCACCCCTATCCTCATCCCCCTTCTCACCTTCACCCTCACCTTCACCTCCATCCTTACCCCATCCTCAACTCCATCCTCACCTTCACCTTTACCTCCATCCTCAACCCCATCCTTACCTCTATCCTCAACTCCCCATCACCCCATCCTTGCCTCCAATCCCAACCCCTTCCTTACCCCCTCCTTACCTCCATTCCCACCTCCCACCTTTATCCTCACACCCAATCTCGTCCCCATCCTCACCCCCATTCTTACCCCATCCTCACCTTAATCCTCAACTCCATCATAACCCACATCTTCACCTCCACCCTCATCACCTTTCTCGCTCCCATACTTAACTCTAATCTCACCTCCATTCCCATCTACAACTTCATTTCCACCTTCACCTCCAACCTCACCTCTAACTTCATCTCCACCCTCACCTCCACTGCCACCTCTGCCCTTTCCCTAGTCTCATCTCCATCTAATCTCCACCCTCACCTCCAAATTCACTTTCGCCCTCACTTCCACCATCATCTACACACTCTCTGACATCACCTCCAGCCTCAGATAACCCTACTGACCCCAGCCACCTCCATCTCACCTCTAGCCAGTCTCTGTTGATCCTACTGAGAAGGAAGATCACATCCCCAGCTTTGAAGCTCAGCTCCAATTTGTTGTTCCCAGTGAAGTCGAACAGGGCCTGAGGGGGTGAGTGGAAGGAAATGCTGTCCCTTTATACAGGTAAGGAAACTGCAGCCTGGAGGGGTGTGGAGACAGCCCCTCTATTTGTGGGGTTTCAGATTAGAACCCTACTCTCTCCAACTGCAGAATGGATGGTTCTCTCAGAGCTGGTAGGGTGCAGCTCTGAGGGGCGGGTATCCAAATTCTGTGCTGGGCTTGTCCTGCTCCCCCACCTCCTTGGCCTCACTGTGAGTGGCCTACAGCTTTCCCATCCTCCACTGCTGTCTACCAGGGCACTACCCACCCTGGCTTTTGGAATACCATGTGTGTGTTACTGGAGGACAGGGCCCTGTCTGAGGCTTCGGTCACGAAACTAGGCTAGCCCAAGAAACCCAGCCAGCTGAGCTGATGATTGGCCCCCTACTCTCCTGCTTCTACAGGCAGCAGGCCGGGGCGGCCAGCATCGGAGCGGAGGCAGCTCCTGCCCTGCCCCCAGCACCATCCAAGATGCACAGCGGCGCACAGCAGGCGGACACAGCTGCCGAGGATGAGGTCTAGCCTGTGGGTACCTCTGCTCTGGGAGCTTCCATGCGGTCCACGAGGGCGCCTTGCGGAGACACGCCCTTACTGTGGAAAGAAAGGGGGGTGTCAGCCGCGGGGATCCCCCGGGGCTCAGCTCCTGGCTTTTGGGCAGCCACCAGCCAAAGTTGCTCTCGCAGCTAGCCCTGCGTCCTGTATTCCCACCGCTACCCCAGGTGACGTAGCTCTCCCAGAGGCAGAGCTTGGAGTAGGAGGGGAGAGGAGATCATGGCTCAGCGCCTTTAACTCTCCATCTGGCCTCAGCTTGGCTCCCGAAGCCAAACTCTTCCACGGTGTCACTATTCTATTTCAGCCCGGGGAAAACAGGCTGCGGAGAGGTGCCTGCGTGGCTGCGGTCCAGACCAGGCCTTCCTAGCTGCAACGGGAGGTGAGTGGGAAGAAAGGGAATTTGGGGGAGGTCAGGGCTCAGGAACCCTGCCTGCTTTTCCTCGGCTCCTCGAAGAAGTGGCTCGCTTGGAAACCTGTGGCATTTCACCACTGTGGTGCCTAGAGGCTTGCGTGGTTATTTTTTCTGTGAGGGCCAGGGGTGAGAAGGGAGCCCTGGACTCTTCGGAATGACACCCAGCAGCGACCCCTGGGTGTCAGGGATTGGACTCGGGCTCGGGCTCAGAGAGGGCGCAGCGAAGGCCACCTACATTTTGCGCGTGCGCGGTCGGAGCCTCCGGAGTGCTTGGGGCACCTGCTCGGCGTCGTAAGCAGATTGATAGAAGAAGATTCTGACGTCGGGGTCCATCAGCACGCAGACCGGCAGGCTCAGGAGGGTCTGTGTGGAGACGGGCAGGACAGGGCGAGCAGTCGACCAAAAGATCTGGACAGTCCTGTCGCCACGCCCGCCCTGCCTCCTCATCTCCGCTAATGAATGCTCAGGTGGTAATAAAAAACGGGTGATTAGCCCTCAGCTGCTGAAGGAGACAGCTCCCAAGCTTTGCTCCTCGCCCAGAGTGAGCAGAGCCGGGAGTGAGGGGATGAGGGATGGGGGTGGGGGTGGGGGTGTGTGAGGTGTTGGCTTGAAAGTTCATCTGAAATCACCTAAAGGTCTCCAGAGATGGGTTAAGGGAGCAGATTAAACCAGGAACTTATCCTGTAATAACCTGGAAGCTAGGATCAGAGAGGGAAAGGGTCTGCCCAAAGCCACACAGCTTAGTAAGTAACACAGCCGGGCACTGGAGCCGCTGAAGATGCTTATGTCTCATGTAGCCTAGCCCCGCCTCAGACTTGCTACTTAACCAAGCTGGGACTTTTGATGATCCTGCCTCTACCTCCTAAGTGTTGGGATTGTGGCTGTGGGCCACCATATCCGCTTTCTTTGGTCCAAGAATTCAAACCCAGGAATTCTTGACGCTAGTCAAGAACTCTATCAACCGAGTCATCCATCAGTGCAGTGCCTGGCTGGGGAGGGAGGGGCAGATCTGGGAGGTGATTGGGATGGGGGGGCTTGTAGATTGATGTCTCCTGCTCCACGCACACTCCTCTCCACCCCGTGCTCCCACACTGTGACTAAGCTATGAGGGCATGGAGCAGGGAGGCCTGACATGCCTAACCCCCTAGCCCCACAGGGCTCAGGTACCCTGCAGAGCTTTGGCTAGTTTAGAGGAGTTACAGTTCTATGGGAAATCTCTCAGGATCACAGTCTAGAAGCAGGTTCACAGCTCTGGAACCACCTTCAGCTCTGGAACCACCTTCCCCTCATGCTGTCCATAGAGCCCAGCTTCAGTCTGTGAGAGCGGAGGGCTGGAGGGGCTGTCCATTTCACAACAGAGGCTGTCAAGGCTTCTTGAGAGGATTGCTTGCTCACTCCAAGGTACCCATCCGAACAAAAGTCTCCAAACCCAGAGCCCTCTGTCTGTAAAAAGCACCTCTGAACACCAAGGAAGGTTTTCCATCAAACCATGGCTTGGATGCTTCCATTGGGGTGCTCACTACCTTGCAAGGAGCACTGGTCCTTTCCTGCATGGCTGTGATAGGAGGACATCCCTTCCTGACCACCCCAGCCTCTGCCTCTAACACCGATTCTTCTGTGTCCCCGTGCCATAGAAAGCTGACAGTGTGCAGAGGGGGAGCACACAGAACACCCCTCCAAGAGCAGAGAGTGTAGCCCAAACCCTGTTGTGCTTGGGTAAAAAGAGGTATTGGCTAGAAGGGGGCCCTTCTCTGGTCTGTGGGAGGAGATGTGATCAGCTGTCATGCCCCCATTGTGCGGGCAGGAGACACCTCCGTGTGAGTTTGTGGTTCACCAGCTACTGGCCCCACTGGGGAGCAGGTACTGTGTCCTAGAGCCGGGCACAGATATTCCCCTGGGCTTGGTGCACTCAGGGGTTTGTCAAGCGTGACTTCTTGTGAGCAGGCCTCTGGGTCCCTGAGAACATATCCCGTTTCTCTCTCCAGCTAGGCCTTTTGGGATTGAAGATGGTGTCACTGAGCCTCAAAGAAAGCTCAGTTCTTAAATTCATGCCCCAACATGCTACCCTGCCCATTCGAGCACCAAGGAAACATGACAGCAAGTACCTTCATGTAGGCATTGAGGGCCGGGATCCGAGTCTCAGCGATCTCCTGCTTCACGCCCATGTAGACTTTGGCTGAGGAGAGAAAAGCTGCCTGGACCACACAGTGCCTGCCCTTCAATTGCCCCACCGGCCAGATAACTGTGCAGTGCCTCTCTCCCCAGCTCAGAGCTCGTCCTGCCTTTTGTCATGGTGCCAAGGTGATACCAAGATACTTCCCAATTGCATCTTCCAATCACATCATCATTAGAAGATAGGAGTTCTCTATGCTGCGCCTGCTCCTACACACAAAGGTACTCACACATATGCACACACAGCACACCCATGTAAAGCTCATACACACAGAAACCCGTGCACACACACCATCACTCACCCAGACACGTGCATACACACTCGCCTGCGTGCACACATAGAGAGATGCATGCGTGAGCACACACGCATACAAATGCACCCACATGAACTTATACATACATACTTACATATGCGCACACAGATATCACAGATACACCTGCATTCAGGAACATGGTCATACATACATACATGCGTACACACATAGACAGTATGCCTGTGTGCACGTGTAGATACAAACACATATATGCAAATACACATGTAAGAATGCCACAGGGTTCTACACACAAGCATACATACACACACACACAAAACATTCTTTAGCAGCTGCACATGCATGCACACAAGCCTTAGCTCTGAGCACGGGATCCCTGTATGCCCTGTCCCTAGTGCTGTCCCTAGCCTCAGGCTTGGATAACATTCAGGTCACCACCGGAGCTTCTGAGCATCCTGCTAGGTCGGGTTTCCCAGAACAGCCATCTCGGCAGCTTGAAGGTGGAGGGCTTCCTAAGGTCCCATCCGTCAAGCTGCCTTAGTTAGCAACCGTGGTCCCCGAGCCCCACTCACACACACTGACACTGCCGAGGGCTAAGAGCTGGGTGGATGAATAAGCCATGCCCCTAATGCAAGGAGTGTTCTGGGGGAGAACAGACAGGTGATGTCCAACTAAATGACAAATGTTCTCCCGGAGCCTTTAGACAGGCACCTTGAGGAGCTGCCACTCAGAGGGCCACACCAGAAGGCAAACCTGCCCAACCTCTGTGCCACAGATAGGCAGGGGGGAAGAGATTGGGTAGAAAGGAAGCCTTCAGCTTCGGGACATCAGATCAGAACCAAAGGACTCCGTCCTGAGGGAAGTGGCAGGATAAAACCCAGGCCAAGGGAGACGCCAAGGTGAGACCTGGGGATGCTGTTACAAAAGGAGTGAACACAGGGTCTTTGGGGACTCTGGGGACAGGGGGTGCAGAAAAGAGGCTCCCCTCAGGGATGCTGGAGGAGGGGGTAGGATGGGGTGGGGTGGTGAGGCATCTATGCATATGATTTTGGGGGTTGGGGTGGGGGAGGCAGTGTGTCAAGGAGACAGGCCAGAGCTCTTGAAGGGATGTGGGGAGTGGATGGTGGAGGGGTCAGCTCAGAATGGCAGAGTCCCCTCCTCACCACTCAGAAGGGGAAGAAAGAGGGAGAGGGAGAGGGGGAGGGGGGAGGAGAAGCCCTTGCCTCTCAGCTCAGAGTCCTTGTCTGAAGAGAACATGGTTCTTTCCCGAGTGTGTGGAAGGTGCACACTTGGGAGGCTGGCTGGAAGAAGGGAAGATGGGCAGGCCTCTGAGGCTTAGGGAAGAAATGGTATGATAGAGGCAGAGGCATCTTCATCTCTCATGGGCAAGCTCAGGAGGGGGTGGCATGGGACATTTGGAAGGGAGGGCATGCAGGAAGGAGGCAGAGAGGACAGGGAGTGGGGTTGGAGGCTATTTGTACTTAGAACCATGTGGTACCCTGCCTCCCTAAGGGACAGAGAAGGGGAGCCTGGGAGATGTGTCCAGGCTGAAGCTGTTTGGCCGGCTGGAGAGCTGGCCTGATGGGTAGCTGGGGGAGACAGGAGAGAACAGAATCCAGATGCTGAGTGCTCTTAGCCCAGGCTCTCTGGGTGGAGGATGGCTGTGGCAAGGGGGCTGTACTGAGCCTCAGAGGTCAAGGGTTATGAGGCAGGAGCTTTAGAGGGGTGGCAGTGTAGAGGACAGAGGTGTCAGTCGGGGGTAGGGGGGCACTGCCAGCCTATGGCTACAAGAGGAACACTGTCAGCCAGACAGTGTTTGCAAAAAGATTGAAATAACATTCTGCAGAGCTGGGGAGTGAGGCAAAGGCCAGGGCCAGCTCTGGGCATTGGGCTTCGGGCAGCCTACCTGGCAATGTGGGCAGGCTGCAGGTGAACGGGCTACTCTTGCTCTCTGGCCCGAATCGTTCCTCTAGCTTGCTCTGCAGGGCATAGAACTGGCGATAGCGGCGGTAGATGAGGTACTTGGATCCTCCTTTGGTCTTCACCTCGATGACAAAAACCTGAGAAGAAGAGAGGCCTGGAGGGGGGCAGCTGGGAGGTGGAGAGGTCTGGAAAGTGGATAGGATTGGGGGTGGGCTGGAGAGGGACTGGGAGGTGGGAGAGCTGGGAAGGTGGGGAGCCTGGAAGGTAGACACACTGGGAAATGAAGGAGGATAAGGGAACCCATAGATTAGCACAGGGCACTGAGGTAGGGAGGTCCTAGAGGCAGGCAAAGAACTAGGAGGTCAGGGGGAAAGCTAGCAGGAACAGGATGAGGTCAGAGGTCACAGAGAGAGAAAACAGGCTTTCTCAAGCCCTGCAATGTACTGGGTGAGGTGAGCCTTCCCTGGGGCGTCCCATGCTTTAGGATGTGTTTGGAAGCACCCCTACATTCTATCCAGGGTGTGCAGGCAAGCACCCTTTCCAGAGAAACCACAAAGTATCTTAGAGAATTGTGCCAGGTGTTCCAACAGAAAAACGGCCCCACTGATGCAGGAGACAAAAGGTGGAGGGTCAGAGGTTGGAGGGCAAAGGAACTGGGGTTGCTGGTGCTTACAAAGTGGCTGGTGAAGCCCCTTTTCTCCTCGATGTCAGCGATGTTGGCTGAGATGGCCACGTCGTCAGGAAGCTGCTCGAAGTCGCTGTGGGAGGACAGAGGGAGGTCACCAGTTACCACTTTGCCTGTTCCGGGCAAAGCCAGCTGGTGATGCCCTGCGCTCCTCATTCTGAACTTTGTCCATGCCCGTGTTCATTCTCGCTGATGCTGGGAACCCAGAGACATCAGGGCACAGCTCAAGCCTGGGGCATGAGGGAGGCAGAGCTGAGGTTGGATGTCGCTGGCTGGCTTCTCGTCCAACCAACCACTTGGTGGCTTCATTGTCCACCCAGGAGTCTGCCAGGTGCCATCGCCTCTTCTGTGCCAGCCCTGTTTGGGGCTCTGCATCACAGGGCGAAGCGTGTGCTGGGGAGCCTGCAGTGGTTTGCATGGGCCACAGTTAAGGCTTAGTCCTCAGGGCATCCCCATTGAGAAAAGTGCTGTGCACCTCTAGGAAGGGAGCTTCTGAGGACCCCTGCTTCGATTTGCTGCCCTCACCAGAGGCCCAAGGCAAAGGGGCTGCCCCACTTTTGAGTGGGATCTATAGAACCACGAGCCCAAGTAAACCTTTTTACCTCATATATTAATTGACTCCAGTATTTTGTTATAGTAACATGAGGCTGACTGATGGAGAGCCACATCCCCCTGTCAAGAAAATGGTTGACTATGCCTGAGTAGGGGGGAAAAAGCCCCAGAAAGGTAACATTTGAGCCAGCTCTAGGTGGCTCAATTGGAATCCACTGGAAACTAAGGAGGTTCTTCCAGCCCGTAGGAACAGCTTATGCTAAGGTTCTGAGCCCTGAGGAAGAGTTTAGATTTGCCGACGGCAGAACCTGACGAGCTTTGAGGTGGATAGGTTAGTCTGAGGGTCTTGGGAGCGGGGAGCTAGGTTGGCTTTGGGAAATCCTGGTTTGAGGAGGTCACAGGTTGTCAGCCACGTGGATATAGAAGAAGAGGCAGAGACTTAATGAGACCTCCCCATGGGAAGCCCTCAGAGTGAGGGGCGATATGGGGCCGGACACTCAAATGAGAGGACCCCAGAAGATGCTGTTAGCATTTTGCGTGTCCCTGTTTTTTCCTGGCGAGTCAAGTGCCAGGCGTGCTCAGCTTCGAAGGTGCCTAGCTTGGAGAGGAGGTATGTCATGATTGGCCTGAACCAAACACAGCAGTCTGATTCCTGTTCCCACCTGCCCTGGAGGCTCAAGGCAAGCCTGCGACTAGCTCTGGTCAGTGAGATGTCCTGGGGGTGGAGCTGACATCTGGATCTGCACCCATGAGGCAAAAACATGATGCAGAACAAAAGTGTCTGTAGCGTTGGTGTTGAGCTCCCTGAGCTAGGAATCTAGTTGCAGCCTCTCTCTGGACTTGTTCTGTGAAAAAGAACAGCTGGCCACCATTTGAACCGAGACCAGGCTCTCCTTTCCCTGCAGCCTAATGCATTTCCAAGGGCTACATGACCAAGATACAGCAGCCGAGCTGGAGGGGAAGAAAAAGACACAGCAAGAGTGCTGCCTGCATCTGACCAGCACAGGGAGGTGCAGGGCTGGGAGACTCAGGCCATGCTAACATGAGAGGCCTCTGGGTAGACATCCAAGCAGGAGCCTGGTGTGCAGGTGTGGAGATTGTCATGGTGAGGCTGGCCTGAGTAGCTAAGGTAAGAGCCACCTGCCTGTGGCTAATGGTTGTGGTGAAACCCCTTAAACAAATGGAAGAGGGCTGGGGAGGGCAACCAGAGAAAGCGAAAACAGGCCAGCAGACACAGACAAGGTCACCAGGCTAGCTGCCTGCACACGGACAAGGAAGCAGGAAACAGGTATAGCCAGGCCTTGATGGCACAGATCTGTGATCTCAGAAGTTAGGAGTCTGAGGAAAAGAAAGTCAGGATGGGATGGAGAGTTCTAGATCAGCCTGGGTTGCAGCATGAGACTATTTCAAAAGAGGAGGAAGAAGAAGAAGAAGAAGAAGAAGAAGAAGAAGAAGAAGAAGAAGAAGAAGAAGAAGAAGAAGAAGAAGAAGAGTCCAAGGATGATAACGGGATGACAAAGAAGAAGAGATGGAGGAGAAAAGAGGGTAGAAAAAGATTGAGGAAGAGGAGAGGATGAGGAGGGGGAGGAGAAGGAAGAGAGGGCAAAAAGGATGAGCTAGAGGAGGAAGACGGGAAGAGGGATGGTGAGGATGAGAAGGAGGAGGAGCTGGAGAAGCAATTGGGTTCTCCTGGCAGTAACTGAGAGACAAATGGGACAATGTGTCCCATACCTCGAAGTGTGTGTGGGCCCCATGAACCCCTTACACTCTCATCCCAGTTCATGCTGGTCCTCTGGTCTCCCAGTCCCCTGGTCCCCTGGTCTGTCCCGAGCTGGTACCTCAGGACCTAGAAGTCACCAGGCAGTGACTAGGGGAGTCAGCAGGCCAGCAGTGGATGTCTCCCAGGCTGAGGCACCTCTGTGGACACTGGCAAATGGACTTTCCATTTGCCCGAGAGGACACCCTTGGGAAGAGTGGTCTCACGCACTCCCCCCCAGAGGAATTACTGCATTACTTAGTGTATCGCCTCATTCAGTAGTGATTTCACCGGCACTGAGCCTAGGGTGGGGCAGGAAGGAACAGGAAAGAGAGAACTATGGCTGTGGGCCATGACCCGATAGCTGGGCGTACTCCTTAGAGAGAAACCCACCTGCTGAGAGGTGTGGAAACTGAGGCACAGGGAGGTTAAGGAGCTTGCCCAGGTGAGGAAGGGATTTGAGACAGAGCAGCTGAGAGAGCTTGGATGAACCCCAGCACTTGGCCTGTCCCCACATTCTGAACAGATACTGCCAAGCACGCAAAGACCTGATCTTGGCTTCTTGTGCCCCATAGCCCTGAGGAGTAGGGAAATTGGTTGCCCAATAAATAATGCCCCTCCTTCACCACTGCCAAGGCCTTTCTGCAGGAGAGGCTACTCTCATGACATTATTCAAGGAATCAACAGTGGGGCAGGGGATAGCTTGTACTGGTTAAGACTGCTAGAGGGAAGCGGGTTCCCTACACCCGAAGGTAAGGAAAGCACAGGGGAGTTGGCTTACGGAGGCAGGGAGGGCCTTTTGGGCAGGGAGGCAGTAGACAGCACAACCCCCCACCCCGGGGTGGGGACACGTAAGACAGGCAATGTCATGGAATCTCAGGGAGGCAGGCATGCCAGAGCACACGAGGCAGAGCAAGGACAGAGGAGGCCTGACACAGGCAGACACCACATAGGGGGTCTTCATGCCTCGTGGAAGAGCCTCAGCTTATCTGGGGGGGGGGGAGAAGAACCCAGAAGTGTGCTAGGCACCAATGGTATCAGACCAGGGCCTGGGACCAACCTGGTCTAGGACTAGAATTCTATTCAGCTCCCTGCCAGGAGAGACCTTGTGCGGCCTCTCCCTCTGCCCTGACTCCTCCCACCCCTCTGGAAATGGAGACACCTGAGTGCTTATGTCATATGGTCAGGAGGTGGATGGCAAGCAGGGTCCCTGCAGTCCCACGAGAGCAGGACTGCCCTCCCACTGCCCAGAATGGCACTAGGTGCTGAGTAGGCTCTCAGCAGTTACCTCCACCTGTGACGAGCTGGTGGGTGCAGTGTGAGCAGCAGGGCAGCCTGCTGGGTTGGCAAGGAGGCCGTGGTGTGGGGATAGGGCCTGGACCTGGGAAGGTAGCTGTCCCCTCAGACCCCTCTCAGGTTGTTCGGGTCGATCCCAGGCTCTGTGCACAGGAGAGCTACCCATGGCAGCCCACGTGTGGACCGGATCTGGAAGAGCTCTGAAAACTCGTGGTACCTCGATCACGGCAGGAGCTGGCTATGTGGCTATCGGAACTAGACTCCGCAGCTGCCCTTGAAGAGGCCTTTGGACCCTTGTCCACAAGTTTCTAGAAAGCGCTGTTAGATGTGCTGTCTCCTCTCATCTGTACCTTTGCTGGGCTGGTTCCCAAAAAGGACACTGGGGATGCTGGATCTGATGGCCCTGGGACCTGGGTCCGTGACCCCGAGAGAAGCAGAGGAGGGGAAATGCCCCTCTGAGGGCGGAGGACAGAGTGGGCAGAGGAAGCACACAGCCCTGCTGGTCATCACAGGCAGCCTCTGAACCCTGCACCTCAAGAAACAGGAAGGGACCCAACTTCAAGTGGCTACAGTTTCTAGAAGATTCGCATGGTCTGTCGGTCTCCTAGGAGGACTGGAAGATCAGCAGGGCTGGGACCATGTCACGCGAGCTCCTTCAGCACCCCAGCATCCTCCATAGCTTTGGAGCCATTCCGACCCCCACCCCAACACAAACAAGCCTTCTCTGACCTTTGACCCGAAGAAGACCAAGCAGTTTTTGAGATCCCTTGGGCTCTTTTTCCTCCCACCTGGACCTCATCAGCCAGACCCAGTTCTGGTGTCTCTCAAGCCGTTCACATGGACTCTAGCTCCCTAATGTTGCTTTCTGCTTGATCCAGGGGTCAGACTCCCAGCTCTGTCATTTGGATCTCCACCCACAGACCTGGCTCCAGAAGACACACAGAGCAAAAGCTGACTGAAGGAAGTGGCCAGGCTCGGGGCTCTCAGGCCTCGCCGCCCCTATCTGTACAATGTCAATGTTGTCCAAGATAGATCTAGGTCGTTGTTGAGCCCTAGCAGATTTCTTGAGCACTTAGGGTGTACCAGAACTCTTCTGCTTCCCTCATCTGAGACAAATTTGTGATCCAAACTTGTGCCAGACATCTAAGGGCTGTGTAGGAAAAGAAGATGGAGTGAGGGGTCAGGGAACAGAGCCAGGGTTAGACAAATCTAAAGACAGGAAATGTGGAGGCCATTTCTGCCCAAACAGCAGATGGAAAAGCCACCCCTGACCGCAATGTGGAACCAGGAACCCAGAAACCAAGCCTAGGACCCAGGACACCTGTGCTCGTAGGCCCTACCGCCCACTCATCCCGTGGCCTTGGCTACAGCCAAGACACTCCCCTTCACATTCTCCCTGGGACCTGAGGCCTACAGAGTCAGGGTTCCAGAGACAGTTGCATTGCAGGAGCCTGCATTTCTGAGTACCCGAATTTGACTCCGTGTTCATACTCTGGTATCAGGTGACAGGAGGGTACAGGATCTTACCATCCCACCCTCCCCCATCCCACCTCCATTCCCACCCAGGCCTGCTGAGATCAGTGAGAGAGCCTGCGAGGAGACGATGGGGGCACACTCTCACCTCTCCGATCGCAGCTGCTGGGCCAGAGCCATGGCTGCGGGTAGTCAGGACAGCAGGTGGGGGAGGGCCTTGCCCAGCCAAGCCCAGGCTGAGTTCACCTCTCACTTCCTCCTGTGTGCATCTGGGAGCCTCCTGCGGCTTGGGGGAGGGGGCGTCCCCAGGAGCAGCCTTTGAGGAGGTCCCTTCCTCCCCAGCTTCTCTGGACCCTCCCTGAAGTACCTCCTCCCGGCTCTGAGCTGCCTGGCCTCACACTTCTGCTCACCCGCTTCCCAGCTGCACTGCAGTTGAGGAAGTGCCACACTTGGGTGCTGGGCTTGTGTGAGGCCATTAGCTTTGGGGAACTTCCTCAGTGTCTGTTTCTGGTGCTGAGCTCCACCCATCACACGGCAGTTTCGACCCTGGCTAGTCCACGAAGGAGGGCTGTGGTCCTGGGGACTCTCTGCTTATGCTCCTTTCCCGAGCCCCGAGCGTCTGAGGCCTGCTGCTAGAAGCTCTCCTGGTGTCCATCCCTCTATTATGCTAGGCTATGAGGGTTGGTTATGCCCCATCTTTGTGCATCTGGTGCTCTGGGCTCTGAGATCTCACAGTCAGCTGTCCTGGAGCTGCCAACCACATCGGTGCTCTCCTTACTATCTGCCTCCACCTCCCTATTCTGCTCTCCTGCTGGCCTCAGAATCCGCAAGGCCTTGCCAGCTGCCTGCTCTCCCAAGCTCTTCCTTCCCTCACTGCCTCCTTGTTCCCAGTGCTCCCTTCCTGCCTCCTGTAGGTCCTTTGAGTGAGAGGCCTGTCCTGACAGGCCTCCCTCTCGCTCTGGGTGCTTTCCCTGCAGCAAGCTCCTGCCAGCCGGAGTTTCCTGTTTCTGTTTGTTATACATGTGTGCTGGTGGGTTAGGCTTCTTCCAGGCCAGCACCACGCTGCAAACACCTAGAAAAAAGGGAAGTTCCTTGTAGACTCCTTCTAATGCACAGGGACCTTTGATTCTGCAATGAGGGCTCCAAAAGGAAGCCTGCGCTGAGAATGGGCCCAGCAGCATTCAGGATGCCCCATCCTTCCTTAGCCCCTGGACCCCCATAGCTTCACTCACTAAGTGTGCAGAGGTAGGCGAGACAGCAGCCCGCCGCAGTGTCTTCGGCCACCACCAAATAAATAAACCTCTGCCCACCCCACCTGAATCAGGATCCTGTCTTCCAAACTTGGGGATGGGACTGTGGAAACAGGGCCCTTCTGGCCCTGACTCAGCCCAGAGTGGATGGATCCAGAGTCCCAGGATAGAATCTTCCCAGTGAGAACTGCCACCCACCCACCCCCATAGCCAGGCAGGGTGCGGTCTCCTGGGGAGATGGACGAGAGGTTGGAGGGTACAGGAAAGACAGCGGGAGAGAGGCACTCCGCCAGTGGCTGTACGTTCATCAAGGCGTTTACGCCGCACAGATAGATCAAGGTGGCAGAGGAATGGAGGTGGGAGGCCCGACCTACCCCAAGCACATAAAAAACGCCCAGCTCACGGGTTTAGGTCTTTTAAGCATACATATCCCTGTTCAAGAGAGGAAAGGGTGATCCGCAGGTTCTAAGATGGGGCAGGAATCATACCCAGGACTGAGGCTGGAGACTGATCACCCCAGCCATGGGGAACAGCAAACACATGTGCTATTAGAGATGAGTCTCCAGTGACTGGCTGAAGACCAGAGGCAAGCCACAGGCCCGGCTGCTGGCAGGACGTCGACCCCGAGCTCCCATCAGAAGCTGGATTTCACAGCAAACGCTGAAGAGGATTTCTCAGCGGTTGGCCTGGCTGCCTGTGGGAGCAGAAGGACTCTTAAGGCTATGGGCTGGATAGAGGGAGCTTACACACTGGGTCAGAGCCTCAGGCCTGAAGCCCCTACTGGCGTAAAATCCAGAGAAAGTCTGGCTCTGAACTATGCTGCGGAAGCAGTTTGGAGTCAGCACAAACTGCAAGCCAGGCGCCTTGGGCTTCAGAAGAATTCACACCTGAAGAGCTAGACACAACTCGGAGGCTCTGGCTCGGGCCTCGGGGCTCAGACCGTCCCGGCTTTGGCATAGAGGAAGGTGTCTGTGAGCACAGAGGTGCAAGCTCGGCCCATGGGGGAGGAGAATGTTGGTCAACAGGTGGTCAGGAAACAGGAAATGATGACATTGAAAGACCGTGTCACACCACGTGTGATCTGGCTTGAAATTATATTCGTTTGGGGGCTGGGGTATAGAGCGTTTGCGTAGCGTGAGTGAAGCCCTGGGCTCAGTCTCAGGGCTGAATAAGACACGTGTGAGTACACCCGGAGTCCCCGAGCTTTGGTGGTGGAGGCAGGAGGGTCAAGAGGTCCACGACCTTCTTAGCTGTGCAAGGCAGGTTTGTGCAGAGACGCAACTCGCACAACCGTGTGTGGGCGGGTATGAGTGTTTCTGCAGGGTCTCCGAAAGACCCTGTAACACAGAGATTGGTGACATTACAAGCAGAAGAGGATACTCTCTCTGATGGAGTGTTGGTGGTGGCCCGTGTTGAGACACACAGACACACACACACACACACACATACACACACACACACTGGCAGTGTGTCTTCCCATAAGCCAACACGCTCTCTAAGTCATTTCTCATTTATTTTCTTTTCTGGCTGTGTGTGTGTGTGTGTGTGTGTGTGTGTGTGTGTGTTACGGTCTCACTCTATTGGCCAGGCTAACTTGGAGCTCATTATGCATTATAGAGCCCAGGCTGGCCTCTAATTTGAAGTCATTCTTCCACCCCAGCCTGGCCTAATGTCAAGATTACAGGTATGAGCCACCACGCAAGACAGGACATTTTCTTTTTTGTCGTCGTCTGGTTTTGAGACAAGGTTTTACTGTGTAGTCCAAGTTGTCATCAGATTTGCTGTTCTCCTGTCTCAGCCTGCCACATGCTGGAATTACGGCTGTGTGCTACCACAAGCACCCAGCAGTTTTTATTCTTCAGTGTGTGTGTGTGTGTGTGTGTGTGTGTGTGTGTGTGTGTAGCCCTCTAGGCCACCTGGCCCCCTCCCCCATTCTCACCTTCCCACACTTGACCATCCCTTCCCCTAAGGATTATCTTGTGTCCCTGACTCAGCCTAGGAGCCACCTGGGCAGCAGGGGCCAGGGTCTGTCCCTAAGAGGGTGCCCTGGTGCCCGTGCTGGGCCAGCCCTGTCCTTTCTCCCTCTGTCTTCTGCCCCTGCTTGGGGTTCTGCTGAAGGTAGCTGTTTCTCTGGCTCCTTTTACAGAGAACACTGCTGCTAATTTTGTGCGGAGCTCTGAGGCAGTGTAATTGGAAGCCAGACACCCCGTCAGCAGTCCTGAGCTCCAGTCCTGAGCTGCCATGCTCCCTTCACTCCTGCTTGTGCCCGCTCCTCATTTCATGCTTCCCCTGCCCCCCCCCCCCCCGTCCCAGGAAGGCGAGAACCATCTGGGTTCCTCCTACGTCTCCTAAGCAAGCGAGCCTCCGCTGCTCTGCACCCGTGTGAAGAAAACCCTGGCATGTTCTTCCCGACTCCAGCCTGACTTCCAACGGCCTCCACCCTCAGCAGCCTGACAGTAAACAAACAAACAAAGGTGACGTGGAATCTTGAGGTTGGGGCCAGCCTGGGCTACATAATGAACCATTGTCCCACACAAATAAATATCCACTTAGCCCAAAGGCGACATGAAGACTGGCATGTTTCATTCACAGAAGAAAGTTCTCCACCCCTCACTTTCTGGAGAGTTTCTCCTACCCACTCCCAAAAGTAACAACTTAGCAACCAGACGAGGGACTTGCAATGAGCAAATCAGGAGGAGGAATGACCCAGGGGGAAGTCAGGGCTTTAAATGAAAGTCAGGGATTTAAACGAAAAAATTAATAGGGACCAAAACGCTGAAGCATTTAAAAAACAAAAACAAACAAAAACGCACCACGATCTCAAAAGCAGGTGTCAAGGGCCATTCAGAAAGAAGCATCTCCTTGTGATCCAAACGCTCAGATACCCCCAGGGTGAGACTGAGTATGTTCAGAAAATAGCTGGGGGTCCTCTGAGTCTGAAGAGAGAGAGAAAGAATGTTCAGGTCTCAAAATGCTCAGCACTGTTCGATCTCTCCTTGTGTGGGTGCAGGGCACAGGAAACAGCAGACCCCAGTCCCATTTAGGGGGATGAGACAGAGCGCTGTCAGGCAGGGCAGGGTTAGGAGCCCCAGCAGCAGGACCTGAGGGGCCCCTGGAATGCTTGTGGGGCTGGTAGTTCTGCGGTCTGCATCAGCTACTCTCTTGGGAACAGAAGGAAAATCCCTGATTAGAGAGAGCGAGATTCCTGGGGCTCCCTCATGCACTGAGTTCTCCCCCCTCCTGACCCACATGTGTCTCCCTCATAATTTATGAAGGGGAACTTCACTGGACGTCTCCCGGAGCCAGAAATAGCCACTGCTGGCAGGTCCGAGGCAGAGCTGAGCACCCAGAGGCCGAGAAGGCAAACTCCATGAAGGTAGGGCCCCGCCCTCCTGGAGGCTGAGCCGCTGTGAGCATGCCCTAGCTCTGTTGCCTCCTTGGCCATGACGGCATTCAGGTTTGTGCATTCCGTGTTCTAAACTGAGATTAATGTTTGTCTCCTAGAAGTACGTTAGGCATCTGAGCCGGTGAGATGGCTCAGCGAACAAAGGGGTTTGTTGCCAAGGCTGCCCGCTTGAGTTCGATTCCCAGAACCCACGTGATGGGAGAAGAGAACTGATTCCCAAGTGTTGTCTTCTGACCTCCACATACATCCTGTTGGCACAGACGGCTCGGAGGTTAAGAGCACCACCTGCTCTTCCAAAGGTCCTGAGTTCAATTCCCAGTCACCACATGGTGGCTCACAACCATCTATAGTGAGATCTGGTGCCCTCTTCCGGTGTGCAGGCCCACATGCGGGCAGAACGCTGTATATGTAAAAATAAATAAATCTCTTTAAAAAAATAAATACACTTGAGAACAGTAGAGCTGTCATCTAGTCATAAGGCAATGGGCACCTACTGCATACATGGCTCAGAACACACCTGGAGACACTTGTGTTAACCAAGGCAATGATTGCTTAGTCTAACATCGAGTGCATAGTAGGTGATACAGGAATTATATCATTAACGTTAGCTATGATAGTTTCCTTAATGTGACTTGACCCCTTCCTTTCTCTCTCCCCGGCACATCTATCTCCCATCTATCTCTCTAGGATACAGTTTATCATATTGAAATCTCATTTCCCTCCTCCATATATATTAGCCAGTCTCACCAAGAAGAACAGCTCTCCACATATTACATTTTTGGTGGGAATGAACACGAGGGGGCGCTATGAGTAAATAGTCAGGCTTCCTCTCGGCAGCGCCACCTAGAGGAGAACTTGAGCTTTACACCCACTGGATCCGGGTAGATCTCGGATCAAGGATACTGATGTCCGCTGACCGTTAAATATGAAAGCAGCCAGTGTGTGCACGGGGAAGTGTTTGTGTTAGCACACGGTCTGTGGGCTGGAGCTGTGCCGCAGCCCTCAGGACAGAGCTGTGGGCCAGCTTGGAACGGGGTGGCTTCGCTTACTCCTCACTTCATCCTCACGCTGGAGTGCACAGAATGGGTAATGGTCTCCTACCTGTTGATGAGAAAACCGAGGTGCTATAAGATCAGGAAACTGAGGGGACCTAGTGAAAGCCAGAGTGAGGGGTGAAGCTCCACTGTGGCTGACTCCCAATCTTACGCTGTTACTAACTGTGTCATAAGGCCATTCATTCATTCATTCATTCATTCATTCATTCATTCTCTCATTCACTAGCCACACAAGCATTCAGTTGCCCTCCCCTGTGAAGCAGATAACAGCAGGCAGAGACAAATCCAGTACATTGCTGCCAAGCGTCTCAGAACGCTGTTAAGGTACACTAATAAACCCTGGGTACCGCACACATGGACAGATGCTTATTCATGCATGCGAATATACATTCACACACAGGCAAACACGCCCACACAATGGAGTGATAAACATACACATGCATGCCATATACATTCCTTCATACATGCACCATGAGGGAGAGACTAGAAAACCCATGTTTTGGCATCTGGTTTCTCTGATCCCATTTCCAGGACGGTGCCTTCCACAGGGGGCATGGCAGGTCGTCTCGCTGTTTCAGAGGGAGTCTGGCAAAGTCAAGGGGTCAAAAAGACTAGGCTCAGAACTGGCTCTTGATGCTCTCGCCTTCTGGCACTGACCTCCCAGAGGTCCATGGATCTCCAGTTTGGACCTGTCTCCAGGTTGTCCTTCTCAGTGGACAAGAGATGGCTGCTCCCAGGCACTAGTTCTCACCGGCTCAGAGAACAAATGTCTCAAGGGTCAGAGCCCCTGGCTGGTGGTGAAACTATTTCCCTTTAGCTCCAACCCTGGCTCCTGCTCTCAGCTTTTCTTGTCTATAAAGAGCACTTGGCTAGACCCTCGTGTAACTGAGGGTTCCATAAATATTTGAGGAGGGAAGTGGAGGAGCAAGAGATTTTCAGTCTGTTGCTGACATCAGTGCAACTTGAGCACGTTACAAACTGTGCCTCAGTTCTTGACGACCGTGGCAGAGATGGCTGCCTCTCTACAATCCAATCTTTCCCATCTCCTTTACCTAAAGAGTCTGTGAGGAGCAAGACGACTCAAGCCACCCAGCTAACAATACTATTTCCCAGTTGAGTGAGTCCGTTGTGTCCCTGCTGTAATGAAACACCCGAGGCTGGTGAGCTGATAAAGAAAAGAAGCCCTATTTAGCTTACGGTTTGGCAAGCCGGGAGTCCAAGTAGCATAAGGTTGGCTCCACCGAGCCAGCCTGGCTGCGTCACACACACCGCCGTCGGTGACATCATGGGGTACCTTTGACAAGGTGTTCACACGGAGAGGCAGGAAGCTAGAGCCGGACTCAGGAGTCAGGATCCAGTTACAGGAACACTCAAAAGCCATCTTGGGGTGGGCCTCACTAGAACCACTGCAATCCCTTCCTAGGGTGGGTCCCCCAGAGAAATAAGGGTCACCCACTGGAGCCCAGCTTCTTAAACTGTGGGATGTGACCCCCACGTGACTCTCCCCCCCCCCCGCACGGGATCACACAACTAAATATGGAAATCACACACAGAAATTAGCCCCATTAAAGAGTTTCTGAGCCACCCTCAACCAAAAACGAACTCAAAACCAGATGTGTAACGACGGCCCTGGTGCTTCTGGCAGTTTTACCATGTGACGTCACTGCAGTGGGGACTCTGAACACACATGTGCACTTTGCTGCCCTGTGACGTCACTGGAGCGGCGGTTCTGAACAGGACATGGAGTCGAATTTCACATCGCTGAGGAGGCATCGCCTGAGATGCACAGGTTCAGATTGCAGGCGATTGTACATTATGAAATAAGGTGTTTTTCACCGCGTGTGATTTCTATCTCTCCTAGAAACCCAGCAGAAGAACTGTATTTCTTTCTATCATTTCTCACTTTATAAGCTTCAGATCGGGGTTTCTCTGGGTTGGGTTGTGTTAGGATGTTGGATTGTTAAAAACTCCTGTTGGAGTGGCGGGCTCGAGTTTCATTGTTTTAAGGTATCGTTTGATGAATTGTGGCTGGGAGTTAGTGTGGAGTCTCCGCCGTTTGAAATAGTTCTAAACACACTGTCGCTTTGTACTGTCTATGGTGGCTTCCTTGTTAATGATTATAAAAGCAAAATATCAACTCTGAAAATCATTGAAGGATCCTATATTTACCCTAGGATTAATTATTTATCAAAAATAGCAAGCACGTCCCTCTCATTAATATGCTAATCTAATCTTTAGTAATGTTTTGATCTTTAATAAATATTAAAATTATATGTATACCGAAGGACTGCTTTAAAATAAGATTTTATGGTCAGCCAATATTTGATTTGCATACCTGTCTGTGCACCTATATACCCGGGTCCTGCATAAACGTGTTATGTGTGAGGCTGTGAATAGGTCATTTCAGAGGCAGGCACGGGGTCACCCGAAAAAGTTCTACCACCACCTCTTATGTTCCAACACAGGAATCCTTGGGTGACAAAGCATGTCACCAACCTGCCTCAAAGAGTGCCCTATGCTGGCCAGTGCCCTGGAAAGGGAAGCCAGGGGTTCATATTTGTTAAAGGAACATAGCACATGCTCCATTCTCCCCCTCTCCTCCCAACCTGCTGGAAAATGGCTGAGTGACAGTGAACCCCAGCCTGCCACCTGGCTTCGTTTGGATTGTCAGCGCGGAAGAGAGAATTGCCACAGTGCTCTGCTTGCTCGGTGACAACACAAGGCTGCCAGCCGTTTTCAGAAAAGGCTACATAGTAAACACTTCGGGCTTTGCGGGCTGCCGTTCTGTCACGATTGCTGAACTCTGTTGTCATGGCGTGAAAACAGGCATAAACAGTGAATCCCTGAAAGCCCTCCAGCATTCCAGATGCAGCCGTGGCTCTTTATTTCCTGAACCCTCTCTGGAGTCACCAGGGAAGAGTCAGGGCTTCCGTGTAGGGAGTAAATCCTCAGGAGAGCTCAGCGGGAGTGAGGCCGAGTGCTGCCCGAGGGACACCTCCTCCTACCTGGCTGTGATCAAGGCTGTGTTCTGTCACCACGGAAATGCTTCCAACCCCTAACACTGCAACCCAGAGCTGCCCTTTCCTGCTGTGGACCGAGGTGCAAGATTTTAGGGCATTCATGTGCCATGCTGATCTTGGACATCCCTAGTATCCAAACAGGTCTGCTGTTTAATGTGTGGGAGAAAGAAAAGGAGAGAGAGGAAAGAGCTGGGGGACAGGCAAATGGTCAGAGGAACAGGAGCCTGAACTCTGAGCTCCAGCAGCGCCTCCTGTGGGACTGCAGCCCTTTTCACATCCTCATGGGTTCCGTTCTGGGTCTGCGGGGGAAAAGCAGTGACTACTGGACCCACCCTGCTTCATCCCTCACCCCCACCCCGGCCTCCAGGAACCGAGTCCTCAGCTTACAGTTTATCTTTCCATCGTGAGGGTCTGACTTTCCTTTCCTGGCCTCCCAGCCCCTCGCCCTAAGGTAAGCTCCTTTCACCAGCGACCTGCTGTCCCTAAAGCACCTGTCCCTGCTGTGCTCTGCTGTGGGCACAGCTTCAGCTCTGCTTGGGCCCTTCCTCCTCTCTGTTCCATCTCTCTGCTCCCAGGGTCCTCTACAACCTTTCCCGGACTGCCTCCTTGCCACTTGCTCTCCCTGGGTGTGTGTGTGGGGGGGGGGGTCACCTCTCACGGGTCTCTCCTTGTGCCCGGTCCATGTGTCGCTGTCCCCGTTGCCCAGCATTCTCTCTCTAAATAGAATCTCCTCCTCACGAATTCCCCGCTCACCAGGCATCACCCTGGCTCCTCCCTCCTCCTCCTAACAGCCTGGTAAGCCCTCCGGCCCTGTCCCAGATCACACTGCCATCCTCTGTCCTTGGATTATGTCAAGGACTGTCTCTCAGGGTCCTCCTGTCCCAGGCCTCCCATCCAAACCAGCCCCTAAATCCTACTCCCCTGTCTGCTCCTATTCCTCCAGTCTCTCCCTGAGTGCAAAGAAGCAACACTCTTCTAGGCGCCCAGGCTCTGGTCTCATCTCAGCTTCCTTCCCTTCTCCTCCCAGAGCAACCCCACCCCCCAGGCCACCATGCTGCCTATGGAAAAACACCAATTCTGCCCTAAGGAAACTCGACAATGATTTATTCCGAGTCAAAGATAAATGACCGTGGCAGGGGAACATGGATCCGAGTTACCCTGAATGACACGTTCTGAGTGGAAAAGGTCACATGGACTTCGACAGTCCCAGGAAAGAAAGTCATAAATCAGTATGTTCATAAAACCCAGAGGTCAGGACATCAGGTAGATGGCTGCAGCAGGGTGGGTCATGGGTCTATAGGGTTTAGGCCAGAGCCTCAGCTTTAGCATTGGGGGATGCTAGAGGTATGTCAAATTTATCTACATTCTGAGTTGTTAAAAAAAAAAAAATGTCTGCCAGGCATTTGTGTAACATCAGGACTCTGGAAGCAGAGGCAGGGGGATCAGGAGTTCAGTGTCAAACTCAGCTACATAGTGAATTCTAGGCCAGGCTGGGCTCCCAGAGACCCTGTCTCAAAAACAAAACAAAACAAAAAGTAGTTAAGTCATGTGCAGAGGCAGATAGGCAATGACTACTAAAAGTGGCTACCAATAGGGCTGATGAGATGGCTTATGGGTAATGACTCCTACCTCAAGGCCTGATGACTTGAGTTGGATTTTCAGCACCCACATGGTGGAAAGAGAGAACTGATTCCCTCAAGCTGTCCTCTAACCTCCAAATGCACGCTATAGCATGTGCAAGCACACAGACGTACACGAATAGACACATGTAATAATTGTCTTTAAAAGACAGTCCAAGCTGACTCTGGCCATCTATGCCCTCTCTCCACCATCACTGTCATTGTGTGCTGGCCCCTGAGCTCTTTCACAGCCATTTGCTCCCTCCCAGCATTCTCCCCGGGTCACAGGCATGGCTGCTGCTCCTGTGGTTTCTTTCCATTGATTTATCAATATTTGCATCAGAAATGCTGGTGCTCAGTTTACAACCACAAAGAGTATTGATAAGCCCCCTCCTCCCTTCCCACACCCAAAGAAACCCAACCTGGCTACAGCGTCACCAGGTAAATCAGAGTAGC
Organism: Psammomys obesus; assembly: GCF_907164565.1. Taxonomy (NCBI): domain Eukaryota; kingdom Metazoa; phylum Chordata; class Mammalia; order Rodentia; family Muridae; genus Psammomys; species Psammomys obesus. The sequence continues at coordinate 490,760 of NW_026587215.1, read as the reverse complement.
AACAGGAGAAAGTGCTCTCTTAGTAACAGGACAGTATGGAAGGCGGTGGGCCAGACCCCTGAGCAGCCATCTTTTCACCTGACATGAGCCTTCTGTTAGAATTAAACACGGGAAGGGATGAGGTCCCATAGGGTGGACCCTGGAGTTGTTTATTACTCTTGCTTTTGTGAGGCTCAGGAGCATACAGACCCCGTGAATTAGAGAGAAAATATAAATAATCAATAACAATAATAGTTAGCTTTTGATTCATGTCTGGTTTTCATTATAACCAATTTTTGCTCCATATTTCTCTGGCAGTCACTCCATGTGTAAAATCTCTGGTTTCCTAGGGATGGAAAGGGAGGGAGACCCTCACTCCTGTCTGGAAGGTATTTCCCGCATTCTTCAGTTAGATTCCCTGTAAGTTCTGCCATGGGGTTCTTAGTTTTTACACATTCATTTTGGTTTACTTATTTATTTATTCTTTAGAAATTATATGTTAATCTCCTCTTCCTGTAACTGAGAACCCATTACTTTCACAAGCCTGACACCCCCTTTCCCATCTCCCCAAGATGTTTATATCCTGATGTTTATATTCTTGGTTAAAACAATGGCCTGATGCTCATTTTCATGATTACACTCTTACCTATTTAGGAGTCTTTGTGTGTGTTGTGGGGATTTTTTCTCTCCTGAACAACTTTCCCCTCCCCCTTCTCCAGGAATCAATGATTGCTATAAGTTTTTAATTTGACAGTTAGCCCTTCCCTTCCTCTGCCGCTTGGATATAGTTTCTACACATAAGCTCTCAGCTGTTGCTCCGGCAGTCCTGCCTGCCTGCCATGCTCCCAGCACACTCCCGGCTGTGATGGTGTCTTAGTCCCTGTTCTATTGCTGTAAAGAGACACCACGACCAAGGCAACTTATCAAAGAAAGCATCTAGTTATCTTGCTTACAGGGTCAGGGGGTGAGTCCCTCACCATCATGCTGGGGACCACGGGAGCAGGCAAACAGCCCTGTCCCTGGAGCAGTGGCCAAGAGCTTACATCTTATCCACAAGTCGGAGACAGAGAGCAAGGCTAAGTTTGCAGTCCCTGTTCTGGGTTCCAGGGGACGACTGATGAAAGAAAGACAGACACACTGCAGGCTGAATTTAGGCTTCTGAGCAGCAGAGCAGCAACGGCTCCAGGACCGAACGCTAGCAGCTCCACAGAAGCGCTTTTTCTTTTATTAATTGTTACACAAAAGGCCAATTCCAGCATACCAACATCTCTTATCAGATCTTAGGGAACCATTACCTAAGCAAACACGCTCATTACAAGAATTCCAGATTTGCCAGGCACATCTTATGACTGAGGTCATGCTGAGGTTCTGAAATTCCCTCGAGCAGCCCCATAAATTTCGGGTAACAATCACTGATTATTCACAAGCGATTACTTCAAGGGTAAGCGCCTGACGAGTAAATGCAAGGTCTGATGGCTCCTTCTTAAATCGTGCTATAGCCTTGACCTTCTGTTTAGGTTCCAAGCTCAGTGTCCCCATTCCGAGGGCTGGGGTCCTGGGAGCAAAAGACCTCTAAGAGAGAGTGTGGGGCCAGATGGGTGTTCACAGTGCCATGTGGCCAGGGAAGCTTTCCAAGCCCTGTGGACAAACTCTGGGAAGGTGTGGGGGGGAGGGGCGGGAAATGGGTCACCCATTTTCTGAACTCCGTACAAGTTTCAAAATAAAAGCCTCCAAAAAGTAGTAGTCTAGAGATGGAAGTGACCTGTGGAGGGGCAGGGTGGGACCTGGGAAAGGGAGGAAGCTGAGGCCCAGGAAGAGAGGGAGTTTCTGAGGAAAAAGGCACATCAGCGGGCCCTTGGACGCTGCGTGTGGACCACACAGTTGTGCTTAAGGATTTTGACTCATGGAGTCAGTCATGACGTAAGCAGCATGGACTCCACTGTGGCTCAGGGCATTGGCTTCTGTACTCGGCCTCATCGGCACACACCTGACCAAGCTCTACAGAGGCTGGTGTATGTGCCACCAGGTAGGCCCTACTGAGGTGGGGGAAGGGGGGTGGGTCAGACAAGCAACGGGTACAGCTCAAAGTCAGGGCCTAGGAAATGGTGTGCAGGGCTGAAGATAAAACAGGAGGGGAGAAGTGGGGGAGGAGAGGAGTTCAGGAGGCCTTCTGAGTCACGTAGTCACACTGAGCTCCTCCACCTGGGAGGCCAATCGAAGCGAGGGTTGTGGCATCTGTGTAATCCGAGGTCCTGTGGGCTTGTTTCTAGGTTGTAAAAAGGAGAGACAGAGGGCTCACCAGATGACGTGGTTGTTGCATAACCCTGAGGACCTGGGTTCAAAACTCCAGCACCCATGTAAAAAATAGCCAGGTGTAGCAACGCTGGGCAGGAGGTCAGCAGGCAGACTTCCCGGGGTTCCCTGACCAGCCAGTCTTGGCGAAGGGATGCTATCTCAAAACAGAACAAACCAACGTAAAATCAAAACGGCATGAGTTTACCAAAAAGAGGCAAAACTTAAGCACGTATACACACACACACACACACACACACACACACACACACACACACACACACA
>NW_026587215.1:448588-488194 GCF_907164565.1 Psammomys obesus | reverse complement strand
ACACACACACACACACACACACACACACACACACACACACACACACAATGTATGGAGGTATAATCTGAACTTCAAGGCAGTTGGACAAAATAATGAGTTTAAACGAAATAGAAAAACCTCACGTTACCTGGCATAAGGCCTCCCCACTGGCCACAGTCTGGAATAATTTGTGTCTCCCTAGGTATCCCAGGCTGGCCTCAGCCTTCTGAGTGTTGGGATTTCAGGACGGTTACACCACGCCTGGGTTTTTCATGTTTCAACAGAGATCAGCTTCCATGACATGACAAGACATGACATGACAGCAGGCTCTGTGGGACTGCTCTCATCTCTCGCTGGTGGAAACTGGAAGTGTTCGGTTTGGTTGTGCTATGACCCAAGTACTCTCAAGGTTGAGGAGGCACATGCCTGCCATCCGGCCACTTAGGAGGATCATGAGTTCAAGGTCATCCTCAGCTTCTTGGTGAGCTCAAGGCCAGCCTGAGCTACATAATAAGACCCTGTCTAGAAATAAGAAAAACAGAATGTCCTTAGGGTAAGCAGAGATGGGTCAAAGGGCAAGTGCAGCTTTAATTGGATACAGGTGACCAGACTTTGCTCTTTAAGCGAGCTTTTTTTTCCGGCCTCCCCTCCTTACTGTCACTTCCGCTCACCATTTAAAATATTTTTTAGAATCTGATGGGTTCAGGTCCTGGCTTGGTTTTGTGTTTCTTTGTTAGGAGACAAGGCTGAAAGAGTCTAAAGCATTCCTTGCCTGGTCCTCTTTCCTGTCAGCTTCCTGTCTGTGGCCAGGGGCCCTTTCCTCCCGACTTGTTCATCTCTACCTCTGCAAGCTGTATGCTGTCCATTTCTCCATGTCATGCGGAAGGCATTTATTCCCATTCTCTTGATTGTTTGTGACTGTCATCTTTGGTGCTCTTTTTATTTTTATTTTTATTTTTATTTTTTCTTGCCCTGCAAAGCTTTCTCATTTTCCCACAGTAGCTTGTCCACCTATTTATTTCTGGTTTCTAGGCAGCCTGGTGGCTGAAGAGGCTCCTTGTCAGCAGGTCGGAGCCGGGTGCTCTCTCAGCCACTGGCTGTGCCCCGAGGGCCACGCCATCCCCCATGCTGCCCCTCGGAAGACTCAGCAAACCCAATCCTTGGCCTGCTCGACCTGACGGAGAGGGACACTGCCTCGCCTTTCACGGCCAAACCCGGGGTGCTCCAGGTTTGGTTCTCTCTGGACACCCAGGACCTTTTAAGGAGTTATGCATCTTATACGTTCCTTAATCCCCCGACTAAATTTACCAGCTGTCCCTTGCAGCCAAGACATTGGCTAAATTAAACTCCACGGAGGTGGACACGGTGTATCAGATGCAGCTCTGCGAGCTGTGGCGGGGGCGGCCACACCCGACCTGTCCTGAGGCCCGGAGGTCAAAGCTCCGAAGGGGGCCTCTCCGTTCCCTCCAAAGCACCGTTGTCCCATGGGCTATCAGGACTCCGTTGCTCTTTTTCTTTTTTAAATATGATATTATTTTACTACTCTCATACAATGAATTTTGATCCTATTCATCTCCACCGTAGCACTAGCTGCTCCAAGAGCTACATACACCTCTACCTCCCAACTTCACATTCCTTATCTCTCCCTCTCTCTCTCTAATAAGCCATCAAGTCATGCTTGTGCTGCCCATACGCTCACGGGCATGTGGCCATCACTGGACCATGGCTAACTTATGAGAGGCCGTACTCCTAAAGAAAATTGACTCCCCCTCTCACCAGAAGCCTTAGGCTGTCGTTAACTCCTCATCTTGTGGTGGGATCTCAAGATGGCTCCCACTCTCCACGCTGGAGTTTTAACTGACTTGACCTTCTGCAGGCAGGCCCAGCTCCTGTGAGCTCATGAACGCAGCGACCCTGTGGTGTCCTGAAGACACTCTTTGAATCTAGCCAACATTTTAAAATGCTTCTTTATTAAAGATTTACCTATTCTTATTTTTTGTGTGTATGCGTGAGCCTGGTGCCCACGGAGGCCAGAAGAAGTTGTCAGATTCCCTGGAATCGGAGTGACAGGCGGTTGTGAGCCACTTGTCATGGGTGCTGGGAACCGAACTCGGGTCCTCTGGTTCTGAAAGAGCAGAAAGTGCTCCTAACCGCTGAGCCACCCTTCCAGCTCGCTTTCAGCAACACTTTGGGCAACTTCATGGGGCGGAAGGACACCTGTGATCCTGTTTCAGGGACGTGCACGTGAGTGAGAACCCCACACTCAACAGCACGAGAGCCTTAGGCGGAGAGAGGAGGGGCTGGTGGAGGCCAGGTCCCATTGAAGTGGCAGGAGACGCCTCTCTGGTAAGTTGACTTATGTACAGCAGGAACTATGTGGCGTCTGGAAGGTTCCAGGCAGAGAAAATAGTGGGGTTATTGGGCCCTAGGGAGGAATATGGAATGACTCTTCCCAGATGTCGCAGACCAGCAGGACGTCCCCCGCCTGCCCTGTGGTGCGGGCCAGCTGGTGCCAGGAGGAGTCAGGATAGTCTTCCACAGGCGGTGCTAGATGAAAGGAGGGTTAAGACCTGAGAGATGAGCCTTCTCAACTCCATGATAAGTGACTTCCCAGTATACTGACCTCAGCAGCAAACGGATACAGAAAAGTCAGCCATGGACTTGAGGGAAGAGAGGGCCAACAGGGCTGTTTCAAGTTCTGGATCCAGCTCTTGGCAATTGTCCGAGTTAATAGAGCCACATGCATGTTGCTGCTGCTACCCCTTACTTAGAGCGAAGGTCCTCCACCTGGTGGATCATGACCTCCCGGGAAGTCAAATGACTTTTTCACAGGGGTTTTCCTGAGACCATCAGGCAAACATATGTATTTACATTACAGCTCGTATCAGCAGCAGAATCACAGTTAGGAAAATAATCTTACGGCTGGGAGTCACCACAGAAGGAGGAACTGTATTCATCATGAAGTTAGTCTCAGGAATGTAACTCGCTAAAGCTTGGGAGATGGGGTCGTTTGTGACTGTCACACGTGCCTGGAAGTCCCGTGGTCCAGTGGAAAAATAAAGGCTGCCAGGGCTCGTGCTCACAAGTCTGCAGGAGCCTTTCCCTAAACGCCAAATGCATTTCCAGAGAGCTTGGAACATCCCGGGGCCGCTGGCTCAGCAAGTTCATTGTGTTCGTTCCTAAGAAGAGCGGATAAGAGAAGCAGAGCCTGCAACAGATCCAGTGCAGGGGCTGAGCTGCGGGGCGTTCTGAACACATCAAAGGGGGAACATCCCCAGGCAGAGGAGTCTGGCTGCCAGGGAACAGACACCAGGCTAAGCGCACAGATGTCCTCTGGTATAAGGTAATCTTTTTGATCACACACGCACACAAAGAAGGCCTGCTCAGGAGCAACACTCAAAGACTAGAGCTGTCGCAGGAGAGGGGCGCAGTGGCAGGCCGCAGCTTTGATAACAAAGAGAAGACGTGGGCATCACAGGGTTCAGCTGTGCCCTTCCAGTTGCTCTTCGGAAGCTAACTTTCCCCCGCCCGCCCCCAGCCTCCCTCTGAGAACGTTTGAGTCTCTCATGCTGTAGTCTGAACTACAGCTTTCTGACCACACGGGCAAACGAACATCCAGAGAAACCTGGGGAAGAAAGAGCAGAAAAGTAAAGATGAAGGGAGGAAGGGGACCCCTTAAGCACTGTTGGGAAGTACGGCCATTGTGGAAAACAGTGCGAGGCCTCTCCAAAGTTTTGAACAGGAACTGCTTCGTGAGGAGACGGCCCACTAGGGAGTGAGTACACAGCAAGGGGAGTCTGCAGTCTGCTGAGGGGATGTTTGCATCCTCACATCCATTGCTGTGTTAACCACTGGTGCCAGGACACAGCACCAACTTGCTTTTGTGAACGGATGGAGGGACAAAGTGGTCCAGACATGCCGTGGGGTCAGCCTGTTGACGGTGGTGAAGAGAGTGCTTACTTCAAGCTGGGTGGCCTAGCAGGCGGCCACTAGGGACAAAGACAGTGACAAAGGAAGAAAGGCTGCTAGCTGTGGCTAATGCGAACAAGTGTAACGTAGCTTTCAAATGAGCTGGAAGAGAGGATTTTTTAATTTTTATGTCAAAGAGATGAGCGCTGAAGAATGTATCTGTTGTTTTTTTCTATTGCTGTGATGAAATGCCATGACCAAGGCAACTTGTTTTTTTTTTTGTTTGTTTGTTTGTTTTTTTCTGCATTACACAGGAATCAGATAGGCAGCTCTTTCTGTGTGGCTTGACCTACTCTGATAACCTGTGTCTCTTACAGGCTTTATTTACACACAAAATAATTTCCTCAGAGACTTTGTTTTTGTTTTTGAGTTTTTGAGACAGGGTATAGCCTTGGCTGCCCTGGACTCACTTTGTAGATGTAATCATTGATTACATCACCTTTCAGGATACATTTTTTTTCCCCCAAAGTCTTCCTTGATTACATAAGCGTATTGAAATAAAAGAAACAAAAAGAGCAAACAACAAATTTAGTTCATGAGAACTAAAATTTAACATTATAATAAAATTGGTTTTCTTAACTCAGTGTCATAAAGCCTTGAGGTTACAGAAATGTGAGACAGGATGGCTCTCTTTGAGTTTGATTCTGTATAAAAGTCTGACACAGAATTGATAGATCAGAAGTTATTTCCTGCTACCTGCTGTATCAAACTTCTCTTTCTATTATACAGGAATCAGATAGGAAGCGCATCTCAGTACAGCTTCTCGGAAGCTCAATTTTCAGTCTCTTGTTTAATTCTTCCTTTTCCTCTCTTATTTTTCTCTTATATTTGACATAAGACCACCATCCTTGCCTTTGATTCTTAAAATACGGTGCAGCCTTTCTAGCACCACACAAACGTTGCTTAAGCAAAAGCAGCGTGTCCTTTGTTTTATTCCACAATATCAGAAAAGTCCTGATGTGACAAGGCTGCTCAGGAAGGCAGTTAGTTCACTGAGCCAAAACGTTCCTCTCTGCGTCTTTGTCATAAACCCGTGTTTCAATATGATCCCTGTCTTTATTGCAATCCTGTAAAGAATAGAAGAACGTCAGGATTCCTGAGACTGCTTGCTTTGCCTTCAGGAAGGTGTCAAGGTTTGCCATGAATTGCATGTAGGCTCAGATTTTCCAAAAACCTAGTTTATTCGGGGTTCCTAAACGCTTCTACCTCACTTCTAACCCACTGAGCAGAGGTAGGGGAGAGAGACGATTATTAGGAAAAGCAGGTTGTAGAGTATTTTGTAAGTATTTCCTTGGGGTGATTCCACTCTTTGTTCCAGATAACAGCAGTCCAGTCAAATAGCAAACACCAAACAGCAACAGGAATCAACGGCAGCACCACAATTCAGCAGAAACAGCAAGAATCCGCCAAACCAGAACAGGCGAAAGCAGTAAGAAGCAGTAAGTTCTCTGGCAAGAGAAGTGATGTGGACCGTTGCAAAATGTAGCAATCCAAGAGCATTTTTCTCCTTGTCTGTGGCTTCTATTTATCCCCTCTCAGAGTCCACACAAGGCTGTTTAAAAACCAAGCCCCTTTCCTAAGACAGCAAAATATCACTCTCCCTCTCACATGTCTGTTTTCAGCTAACCAAGATCATGCTCTCTCCCACGAGTTTGTTTTCAACTGAGGATGAGCTAAAAACATTTTCCACTACATGTCCCCTTTCTGTTTAAAAAAAGAATTGTCTTCTCCTCTAACGTTAACAATCTACACACAATAAGCATAATTATGAGAACCATAAAACTAGAGCCTTACATCACATTTTTAAACGGACTGCTTATGTACAGTACATCAAACAATAGTCAAAAATAACTTTAAACGTTCATGAGTACAGAATAATTAAATAAACTAATCTTAAATTTATACCAAAACACAATAGTTAAACGGAATAACCTTAAATTTCTATCAATTCACAATAGTTGAACAAAATAATCATAGATTTCTATGTATATATTATTCCCTTTTCCCTGTTTTCCCCATTATTAGGTAAGAGATAAAGAGAAAAGAAAAAGAACAGAGGAGAGAGATACCTGCCTTAAACTTCATTTTGTTTTCTCCCGGACCATAACCGATAACAACCAACCACCCCAGACAATAACAAACAACCATAACACATGAAATGACCAAAATCCATCCATCCAGCCTTTTGGAAATGGGGGAGTCGTGTTCTTAAAATTACTTACCTGGAGACAAAGATATCTTTCGGTGCCTTATGAAAACTAGGATATTGGCCAAGTCCTGGGAAAGCTACCTGTATCTTTTTCTGCCCAGTATCTGTGCTGTCTGTGTAATCTCTGAGTTGTCTGTCTAGTCATGCTGTCTTTCCAGTCTCTGTGTGATCGATCCTTTGGGCTAGCCCTTTTGAAGATGATTTGCATGCAGATTTTGAAAAAAAAAAAATCAGTAACTGAGGCAGTCCATAAAAGTGAATCTCACGGGCTATTTGCTTTGTGAAGACGTTCACCTCTCAGCTGATAAGAGGTTGTCCTTGGTCAGATCTAATCTTTATAAGTTTTGTGGCTAACCGTATATTTTTTATTTCTCGTAGATACATAAGCATAAGGGCATCCCCATCTCAAAACTATTGCAGGTTTTTAATCCTAATGTCAACACATCCTTATAGCATATTGGTTGATCTAGTTCCTCCGTTTTTTTTCTCGGATACTGTTGTTCCTTTTCCACCAACATTAAGAAAAGTTAACGTTAACACAGCATTATTTAGTCTGTCCCTGGGGGTGGGGGGGCTTTTCTCTTTTAAGCTACAGTTGACTCTTTCTACAACTTCTTGCTCCGTAGGATTGTGTGGCGTACTAACAGTGTGCTTTATATTGCAATATGCAAAGAATTGCTTCATCTTATTGGATATACATGTGGGAGCATTATTGGTCTTACTTTGTGCAGGTATCCCCATAATTGCTATTATTTCCAATACGTATTTAATTACACAACCAGGCATTTTCAGAGCTTCAAGCAGGTGCCCACTGAAACCCTGAGTAGGTGCCAGTGGTATGATGTATATACCTTTTTTCTTGCAGTTCTGAAAAAAATGAAAACATCTGTCAGATTCCACTACAATCATATAATCAATCTCTTCCTGTCCACACGAGATCCTTGTTTCTGAAGCTGGACACAAAACCCTAATGATTCAGTTATAGTTTCCAGCTTCTAGAGTTCCCCTAAGTTTTCCTTCCCTAATGGGTTTTCTCAAATCCTCTGTCTCATACTTACTAATATCACTTATTAATGATCTAAATGTATGCGTCTAAGTGATGGGTTCTATGGAAGAATCAATTTTCTGCATCGCTTTTCTCCCCCAGGGAACTAGTTAGTTTTATTCTTACTAACACCAGCTTTTGTTACATTGTAACATTTAAAAGAAAATGTTTAATTCTGCTTATGCTTCCAGAGGTTTGAAATCCATGATGGGGGGCGGGAGGGGTGAAGGCACTGTGGGAAGAACAGTTCAGAGCTTTCGTCTTGAACCACAAGCACGAGGCAGAGAGTGTACTGGAGAAACACCTCCTCTAACAAGCCCACACCTCCTAATCCTTCCTAAACAGTTCCACCCATGGAACATATGGTCCTGGGTGTGTGCATGTGGGCAGTGGGGGCTGGGGGAGGTCATATTAATTCAAACCACCACAGAGAAAAAAAAAATATTACATGCTCTTACTGACAGCTACAGAAGATCAACACGTGCCAAAAGCATCACTCAGGCCCCAGGAAGTTGCACGCATGTTGTGTGTCCATCAAATACAAAATAAAGTGTGTATGCAAGGCTGTGCATGCCTGTCACCCCAGCACTCAGAAGGAAGAGGCAGGGATCTCTGGAGCAAACCAGCCAGCCAGACTAGCTGTTCTGGGTTCAGCTGGGAGAACTCACCTCATTGAACGAGGTGCAGAGTAACTGAGGGAGACTCCTCTGCATGGATGTACGCACGCAGCTGCACACATGCAAACTCACATACACTCACATACATGCACTACACACGTGAGGAAGAAAACAAGCCGGTTGGGTGATCTGTGCACGGGGGAGGCAGAGACAGGGAGGCAGGTTCTCCGGGGGCTACACGGCCACCCTAGCCTGCTTGACAGGCACAGGACGGCTCTGCCCTCTTTGCTCCACTGCTCCACGGTGCCTTCCCCCAGGGCCACTTGTCACAGCGGGTGCCAAAGTGAGTCACAGAAGATGCCTCAGCAGAAAGGGATCTAGGAGAGTGGTAAAACCGAACCTTCCATCCCTCCCCTCCCTTGGAGAGATTCCTGCCTTGGGAAGCTGCCTTATCTTTTTATTTCCCCTGTGGTGCAGTGCGTGTTTATTTGGCCTTGATGCAGGGTCCACCAGCACCTACTCACTGACAAGGAGCTCTTCCCACCTAGGTGTGAGCTGACGGTGTAAGAGGGGAGCTGCTGAGTGCTCTCACGTTCCAGGTGAGAGTCTAGGTGTAGCAGCTTCTGGAAGAGTCTGATAGGGCACTTGTCACCGTTCACGAATTGCTCAAGAAGTGGTATGGAGAGGCTGGCTGGGCCTCGGGCCTAGGTCTTCCGAGATCTGCTCTGGAGCACTATGCTGGTCTAGCAAACGAGATTGTCAGACGCCGGTTTGTGAAGGACTCTTGGCTTCTCCTACACAGCAACGTGTGAACAAGATAAACAGGAGAAACCGAGAACTTGGAAGTTGAAGACAGTTCCTTAAAAGGTTATCTTAGGGGTTGGGCATGCCCCCAAGCCCAAAGAGAAATTGCTGCACGCACGCACGCACGCACGCACGCACACATACACACACACTGCCACAGTGCACAACACGTGGAAATCATAGGACAACTTCCTAGAGCCGAGTCTCCTTCCACCTTGTTGAGGGAAGTTCTCAGTTAATTTTCTTCTAGGCTGCACGCTGCAGAAGAGCTGGCCCAAGAGCCATTGAACACACCTGGCTGTTTTCACCTATGCCTGGAAATGGAAGTCAGACTGTTAGGCTTGTGCAGCAAATTCATTTAATTTCTAAGCTCTCTCACCGACCGGCCCTATGCCATAAGCCATAGCAGTTAGAGGTGAAGCTTTTGGGAGATAGAGTTGGATCAGATCATGAGGATGGGGCATCCGTAACAGTATTAGTGCCTTTATAGGAAGGGAGTCCCTAGAGAACAGGTAATTCTCTCTAGATGACATAAAACCTTGCCAGAAGCCAAACATATATTTTAGAAACATAATCTTGGACTTCCCAACCTCCAAAGGCATGAACCAATGGAAGATTCTTTCCTCTATAAATTAAAAGCCTCTTTATGTTTTGTTATAGCACCAGAAAACAGGCTAAGCTGAATTGGAATCCTAAGGTAGTCTTGTCCACGGGCCTGTGATGTTATCTGGGATAGGCTGTAGGCCTGGAAGCTGGTCAAACTTCATTCGTAAGGGTCTTTATCACTGAGGGCTTTGGCTTCAATCTGCTTATGTTATGACTGGGTCCAAAGGAAGCAAAGTTGGATACTTTGAAGCAGCAAGAAACCTAGGCTTTGAAAAATTCCCCTGGTATTTCAAATTCTGTTCATCAGAGAAACGCAAGGACATCCCAGTGTTTGTTCATTCAGGATAATCCAATCTGTACTTTCAACACAAATGTTCAGCTATTTCCCACATGTAAGATGTCTCTGTTCATAAGCGACTGTAGAAACTTCAGTCCTAAACAGGACATATACATCAACCCCCACTCACCAAGGCTCAGGGGTCATCAAGGAAGATGTGATGGGAAGACAGTAAGAGCCAGAGGACAGGGAAGAGTGCTATGAAATGCCGGCTTCTGGGTGCGATGCCGCCATTGCACTCACCGGCGCACAGCTCCTATGTTCACCTGCACAAAGTCGAGCCAACAGCATCAGTCAACGTGCCAGCAGGGAGCACTTTTGGCTTCAGTTTGAAAACAAACAAATAAGAGAGGGACATAGAGGGTAGAGGGCAACTTGGGGGAGTGGGAGGGTGGGAAAATTGGGGTACATATGACCAAGATACATCATTTACATGTATCACATTGTCAAAGAACAAATACACATATTGTTATTAAAAAGATGTTTTCTTTCTAACCAATGCCCCTGAACACTTATCCTATGGAGACATCAGAAAGGGTTCTTGGATCTCAGCCTCTGAGGCTCCACAGACATGGCTCCGAACTTTGTGAATTAAAAAGACAAGATTGTAACAGTAAAACCCCAAAGCAAGCAATGGCAAGGCAGTGACAAGGTAAACACAAGAGACACCCCCATTCGAAACCAAGGGGTTGGGAAGCCCACAGCTGACACTGACTCCTCAGAAGTGCGGAGATGTAGCTGAGGATATGGGGTAGAAATGCTACCTCATCGTGACGCAGCTTCTGAATCTTCTCTTCCTACCTTTCGACTCTGCTCTTTGGTCTCCTGGCTCTGACTTCTGAGTCACCTGCTCTGTATCATGACAAATGTCTACATCAGCCAGCCCAGTAACTTTTGCCACTTTCTTCCTGACTGTAGAAGTTGAGAGTCCCAGAGAGCTCTTTTCAAAAAACATTATTACATATCTATCTATCTATCTATCTATCTATCTATCTATCTATCTATCTATCTATATCTAGCCAGCCATCTATCCTTTCTCTCTCCTCCCTCTGGTGTGTGTGTGTGTGTGTGTGTGTGTGTGTGTGTGTGTGTGTGTGTGTACAACTTATGGAAGTCAGTTCTCTCCTTTCATCATGCAGGTCCCAGGGATCGAAGTTAGATGATCCGGCCTGGAGGCAAGCGCTTTCACCAGCTGGTCCCTCTCTCTGGCCCTCAAAGACCATAGGGTCCACCCAGAGGACAGTCACATCCTCTGGCTGATGACACCCCAGCCTGATGCTCTGCGCCTAGCCCCCCTCACTCCACCTGCTCCTGGAAGCCAATGGCACAGCTTCCAAATCTGGAACCAGTTTCTCTTTCAGTTTTCTACTGTGACGATTTGGGGCTTAAATATCAAGATTGACTCATGGTTCTGTGGCTACAGCGGGTTAAGGTGGATAGTTCTCCTCCACCTGGCCTAAGTAGGGGAGTCACTGACGGGAGCTACATCCAGCTGTGGTGGTTGGAACCGTGGGTGCCTAGCTGGTCCCATGGACTTCTCACCTGGAAGTCTATCTACACTTCTGTCTTGTTGGATAGGAGAACACAGATGCTGAGTGTTGGGTTTCGGATGAGCACAGTCAGCTTTCATCATTCTTGTCAATCAAAGTGATCCACATCAAAGGAGCCGAGGAGGGTACTCAGGTTTGGCATTTATGTACAGTGGGGAGACCCTGGGGGGCCATCTTTATGGATTAATCCATCATGAAGGACTTTGATGCTCTAAGCAGGCCAGTGAGAAAGGTTGATCTAGATACACTTGGCCCGATAGACTGATTGATATCCGATGTACTGAAATGGCCCCAGGCAACAGCAAACAAAACTGTGCTTGGGGAAAAGAAATGACAGCCAGGAACCATGCAATGACAGTTTGCTTAGTGACAGATTTCATAAATGACGGCAATCCCACAGGGTCATAGGTGAGCTGTTTAGGATGACGGGTTCCTCCTGCAGTCCTAACGTTGAGGAGGCTGCAGCAAGAGGACCATACATTCAAGGTTAGCATAGAAGGTACAGGGAGGATTATATCCAAGCTTGTCACCTGCTGAGCTGTTACTGCTGTGGTGCAGCACAGTCATGAACACACCAGCTGAACGGGCTGTCACAGGAGAGTATAGCACACACAGTTATCTATGATCTACATGAGAGAGAGAGAGAGAGAGAGAGAGAGAGAGAGAGAGAGAACGGGGGAAGAGTGTGTGTTTCAGTTACCAACTAGACACACCCAGAAAGAAGAAAGCTCAATTGAGGAATTGCCTCCCTTACATTCTCCTGAGAACATGTCTATTGGGGTGTATTCTTGATTGAAAAAAGATGTAGAGGGCCCATTGTGGATGGTGCCTTCACTGGGTAGATGGCCTGGGCTATGGAAGAAAGGTAATTTGGCAAGTCAGGGGGAGCAGGCCAGCAAGCAGGACTCCTCCATGGTCTCTGCTTTAGCTCCTGCCTCCAGATTCCTCCCTGACTTCTTGCCTTGGCTTCCCTCAACGATGTACTGTAGCCTGTAAGCCAAATGACCTACTTCCTTCCCAGGTTGCATTTGGTCATAGTATTGTATCTCAGAAACAGAAAAACAAACTAGAACAATATGCGTGTGTTACATATGTGAACTTGTGTGTGGGTACATATGAAGTCCATGGGAGGACACCAGGTATTCTGTTCTATCACACTTGGCATTGTTCCTTTGAGACAGGATCTTCTCACTTAACCTGGAGCTGGCCTGGAAGCCATCACACCTCAGCAATCCACCTGTCTCCACCCTTTACAGCACTGGGGCCACAGCCAAGCCCAACTTTTAAAGATTCACATAAGTGTTGAATTCTGAACTCATGACCTCGCAGTATAAAATTTACTGCCTTGACCATTTAGAGCTTAGAGTTCAATACCGTCAAGTGCAGCCAATGCTGCCAACCACCTCATGTTACACAGGGGAAGCCTGAGGCACAGAGTTGGCAAAACATGCCCCGGGAAAATGGCAGGGGAGAGATTCACACCCAGGATTGAATGTCAAGATTTGCAGAGCAGAGACAACAGGCACAGCTTGTCCTGCATGCTCTTAGAAACTCGATGAGAGGTTCAAGGCACTGGCTGATCAACCCTCATGCATGTTTGCCCGGCTGAGCCGACAGAGTTCCTCCTCACCCAGGAACAGGGTATGGACGAACCCAAGGGATTTCTGGTTCTAATGCCAGTGGCACTCATTAGATTTACATGGGTCTCTGTTCAGAAAAACAGAACGAGAGAAATCAAGGGTATCATGCAAGGGTTGAGCGCAAGTACTAAAGAACAATGAAGGAAACTCAGCAACTGTGCCTCAGAGGAATCCCAGATGAGGGTGTGTCATGTGTTGTAGGCCAAGCAGAAGGCACAGATACTGTCATCCACAGCAGCCTGGCAAATTTCTCTAAACTTTTAGGAACCTTGACTTTGGACAATCTTGGATCTGTGGCTTTGATACAGAAAATAGAACTAACTAGCTTACAAAGCAGGGTCGGTACTGAATGAAGACGTTTTGATATAGACTTAAGGGACAGAGAAGCACTCAGAAGGAAGGTCAGACACATCTGACCGCATGGATGTGGTGTTTCTCAAAGAAGAACCTGGAGATACACCATCATTACTGGAGACATCAAGTCCTGTGTACACAATAAAGCATTTAGTAGATCGTTATGAGAAAGATAATCACTCGAAACAGCAGGGCATCTTTGTCATGAGGTATCCAATAACGGTGATGTTAGTAAACCATTAAACCCAAGGCAGAATATGGTGGAGGTTTAATCTGTGTGTGTGAATCTTAGAAGATGGGGATATAATATAAGAAAACAAAAATGTTTTTTACACTTTCATTTCTACTCTGTGCCTGCCCTCACCCACCTTGGTTTCAAAATTACCCCTTTGTGTTGCATTTGGGACGAGTGTCTCTCTGCACTTTGCTCTGTAAAGCCTCCTTCATAACATCTAAGCAAAAGATGCAGGGAAATGCAGGCAACCATTAATCCCAGGACTCAAGAGACAGAGACAGTGGATCTCTGTAAGTTCAAGACCACCCTGGTCTACAAAGTGAGTCTAGGACAGCCAGGGCTCTGTTAAACAGAAACCTTATCTCAAAAACAAAACAAACAAACAAACAAAAAACCAACAAACAATACTTAAAAAGATAACCTTCTAACTAAGCATAGTAATCATTCTTTCATTATTCACAGATTAAGAAAACATTTGTGAACCGAAATTCTCCGTGGATGTGGTCACACTTCTCAGGCTAGCTGAGGAGCTGCTGGGGACTGCAGGCTTGTTTCAGTGTTTGATTCTGGGGACCCTTGAAATACAACCTGGACCGGAGACCATTAGCACCCAGCTTGGAAGCCACTCTCTTTCCTCAGTCTGTCAGAATCATCGTCTCCCAGGGCACGTTCGAACATGCTGCTCCCTTGTCCTAGAATGACCGTCTCTCAGGCCTGGCCAGCCTACTGGGCAAGTCCCCTGACTCATTGCTCACCACTGCTCAGCATGTGGCCCTGCCCATCACCTGAGAACCATAGCCCGGTTTCCGTCATCGTTGGACCACTCTGCCTGTCACCGTTTGTTTGCAGCACCATTGTGTAATCCAGACATTTGGGAGAGGAGCCTGGCTGGCATCTGTCAGCCCAGAGCCTGTGTCACTAGAGCGTCTCCTGTGGACCAGGCGCTCCCTGATTCTTCTCATCTGAACAGAGACCAGCGCTGCCACCTGTCTGGTTGGCAGCTGAGTTCACCTTTCATCCCCCCATCTCTCCCTCCCTCTTTCCCTTTCCTCCTCCCTCCCTCATTTTCCTTCTCCCTTCCTTCCCTCCCTCTCCCTCATTTCCTTTCTCTCTCTCCTTCCTTTACTTCCTCCCTCTTTCCTTCCCTTCTGTCTTTTCTTTTCCTCCCTCTCACTTTTCTTTCTTTTTCTTTTCTTTCCTCCCTCTTTCACATCTTCCTTCCTTCCTTCTCTTTCCTCTCCTTCTCTCTGTCTCTATCCACCTGTCTTTTCTTTCCATGTTTTGTTTTCCTTTCTCTCTTTCTATTTAAAGAAAGGAATTCACTCCACTCAGTTTGCTGGGGCTGCAGTGGCGAGCAGGGTTCTAGATCCGGCTAATCGAAGCCCTGGACCTGCTAATCACAGAGACTGGTCCTCACAACCCGGGCTGCCTCTCGCCATTGCTCTGTGGTCTGGTTTGCTGCGGGTGGGGTCTCTGTGGGGAAGCTGTGGACGCTCAGAAGGTGGACAAACCTGTTTCACACCCTGCAAGCAAAAGTTCATTATTAGCGTGTGGCAGGCTGTTTCTTGTGAGCTAGCCACAGGCAGGTGTAGGCTTCTCTGGTGTCCTCCCAAGGCTTCCGTGTGTCCAACTCGTCTCTTATTTAGGACTCAAGCCACTCTGGACCAAAACCCACTAACATGACCTCAGGTTGATCCAACAGCTTCTGGAAAGACCCTGTAACCTGACACTTCCAACAGTCACTGTTGGAAGTCTTAGGAATGGAGACTTCAACACGTGGCGGCAGGACACGGTTTGGCTTTTAACTCTGGGAACAATGACCGTGAGCGGTGAATCTTTGAGTGTCCCCTTTTCTGTGAGAGGTTGGGATACTGGAGCATTCTGATGGTGATTCACAAAGGTGGTATCTCTAGAGAGAATAACCGTGCCCTGGGGGCTGGGGGCTGGGGTTTGGAGGCTGGGAGGCTTGTGAGTATAGAGAGGCCCTGGCCATCCCAAGCGAGACATGAGTCCCCAAAGATGAATGGAAACTTGCTTTGCTGCCCCCCCCCACCCGCACAACAACATCAGACATGTGAACCCAAGGCTCCTTCATCTCGCTCCATGATGTGGTTTATTGGGATGATGAGTGAATCAGAGGCTGAGGTGCCGGGTGAGGGAGATGTCCTCAAGTTGGGACACAGCCTTGCCAACCTAGGACACTTTGGTGCAGCCAGAAGTCCAGACACCACCTGGTACCACGCTGTACCAGGCCTCCCAAATTCATGCCTAGGTCCTTGGCTCTCCAGACCCCTTCACAGCTCCAACCCATACGTGGTATAGACTAAACTCTCCCCCAACTCCTCTGAGCACCATTGAGACAGGTGGCCTTTCAGAAGCAGGTCACAGAACTCAAGTGGCCAAGGGTCACTGTCACCTTGACGCTCTTGGCCCTTAGCTCATCTCTCTGGCCCAAGCCACAGTCCCTTTCAAACCTCAGTGACTTGGAGGCCCATCCAGCCTGGGGTACTGTTCCTATGTTCTGGTTCCCCCCCACACACACACCATCTTGTGGGTCCTTACTTCCCAGTAGGCATGGTGTCTGTTTGCTCATTTGTCTGTTTGTCATATTGGGCTTTGAACCTCGGACCTCACATCTGCGAGGCAGGTACTCTACCACTGAGCCATACTCCTGTCCCTTTTTCTTAAGCTTTTAATTTTGAGATGGGGTCTTGCTAAGTAGGTCAGCTTCAAGCTTGTCTTGAACTTCCCATGTATCCCAGGACAGTCTTACACTTTTGGTCCTCCTGCCTCAGCCTCCTGAGTCCTACGTGAGAAGTTTATGACCTCTGGAGGCCTTTCTCCTCTGACTCACCGACTCTCATCCAGCTCCATTTTATACATGAAAACACTGAGGCCAAGAGAGGCCAACCGACTGGCCCAACGCCACACAGGGACAGTGGCAGAGCTGGGCTGTCCTCTTTCTCTCCTGGACTTTGGGCCTCTGTGGGAAAGGGGAAGGGGAGCCACCAGCTCGGGATCTGCCTGTCGGGAATGGGGCAGAGATTCTTTGAGTTAATACACGTCACCCCACAGGACTGGCCCTCGTAAATATCACTGGCTCTGCAGGTCCACCTGCGGCCAGCGCCCTGGACCGCGGCAGCTCTGTATCCTGTTCCCTGCCGCAGCAGGTGGAAATAGCGTGAACTAAGGAAATCTCGTCAGCAAAGATAACAGCTGAACACTCATCTCCTGGCAGACGGCAGCTAAGAGAATGCTGACCCACACACACGGGCCTCTGTCCCCCTCCAGGGACTGGAAGGCAGAGTGGGCTTTGGACATGACTGACCAGGCTGTGTGCGCCTGGACAGAGACTTGACTTCTCTGAACCTCCGTTGTGTTCATCTGCGAAGAGAGGATAGCCGGTTCATTTTGGGAGCATGCGTATAAGTGTAACGTACGTGGATGTGTCCAGCTAGAGGCTGTGAGCAATATTAAAATCTGAGGGATAGAAGGGACAGGGTAGTGTGTGGACACGTCCTCGGCATTTGTACCAGGCGCCTGGTCTCTGTCAGAGTAATAACGTGGGAGGCGGGCTCTGGGGAGATGGCTTTGGTAGTAAAATGCATGGCCCACAAGCAGGAGAACCTGAGTTCAGATCTCAGCACCCACAGAGACAGCCGGTGACCCCCGGTAGTCAGAGAGAAGCTGGGACAGCAAGATTGCACAGAGCCATCCTGGCTGAGTCGGTGACCCTAAGGCTCAGTGTTCCAAAAAGTGAGGTGGAAAGTGATTGAGGAAGACACCTGACATCAGCTTACACACACACACACACACACACACACACACACACACACACACACACACTAAAGCTAGGAGACAGTTTCAATGGAGTTGCTGCCTTTAAGATACCTATTGGGGATAAGGGACTGGGTGGGGAAAGCCTCTCATGCCCAGAAAATCCACTCTGACTCAGAAAGGGTCAAGCACCCTCAAGCACACTGGGCAGTCAGGGGACCTCCCTTAGCCTGCACGCTGGCCACTACAGCACCCACCTCAGTGACTGCTTCCTGGATTTCGAACACCAGAATTCCACACCCATTTGACCAGAGCCAGCCCTTCACCTCGGGAGTCTCACAATGTTGACACACCTCACCCTCTAAGCTTGCAGTGTCCCTCGTCCCTCGGGGCCCAGGCTCAGGCCTCCCCTGGTCTGTACAGTGATGAGAACCCAGCCCAGCTCCCCACAGCCAGTGAAACCTAACCCCAGCCTTCCCCATCAGACCGACCTCACCCAGCACAGCACCAGCTCCCTCTTTCCAACAGGACTTGGACGAGAGACTTTCCAGTGCAGCAGGGGACTGCCCTTTTGTAACCCTCCGGGGATGCCAGTCTGAGAAGGCAGCCAGTGTGACACCAGGCACAGTCAGTCGGTAGAGGGGAAATCAGCCTTGCCAGGCCTGGATCAAGCCATACCTGAACCTTCATGAATTCGGTCAGTCTCCCCTCATCTTAAGGCAGGCTGAACTGCGCTGCCATTTACAGTCAAAAAGTCTTCGCTGATAAACTCCTGCTTACCACTCTTGTAAAAACTGACTAGGCTAATAAGGTCAAGGCTGCCGGGATTAGCAGACTCGGGGCTGGATGATGTTTTAGGATCATCTCCTTGGATTTTAGGACACACCACTTTCTAGCTGTGTGGCCTTGGCAACTCTCTAGGCCTCTCTGAGATTCTAGCTCTACAAAATTCTGAGATCTCCGGCAAGAGGGCATGAAGTAAGGTGATCTACCTAAAGCATAAGACATGCAGTAGGTGCCCAATAAGTGCATCCTGATAACGCGATTCACCTAACATTGTGTACGGGACAGGACAGGCTCGTTGTCAGGTGGAGCCTGCCCGAGTCTGTTGCTCTTCCTCAGGAAACCAAGAAACTTTGAAGCCAAAAGAACCTAGATTTGAATCATGCTTCTGCTTTTGTGACTTTAAGTGAATTGGCCAACCTATCTGAGCTTTAGTTTTTCTGTCGGTTAAGTGGGAAAGGGCACTGCCCGCCTCCTGAAGAGACGCAAAGATAGGCGTGCACACCATCCCCAGCACAGTGTTCTGCAGGCCAGGCAATCATTTAACAGCCTTCCTCAAGATCTTCCTCAAGGAATGCTCCTCAGGACTGGGCTGGAGTCCAGCCTCCCCCATGACTCCAACTTTCAATCTGCCCTGATGACATCAAAGCCCTGAGCCCAGGTCCTGACCTCCCTCCGGATGTCCTGAGTGCCTTCTAGGTGTCCCTAAGTCAGCACAAAGTCCTGGCTGCTATGTTCTCTTGGTTGGGTTTGGATCTGCCATCCCAGCCTCAGTCTCTTGGCCATAGTGGGCTGTGGCTGGTCACTATGAAAGTTAGAATCGAGTCCTGGTGTCTTCTCCCTGGAGCCTGAAGCCACCTCCTCCTGAGCTCAGAACCTCGGCAGACAGCACTGCCTTGCTGCATGAACCAGTCTGGGAAAACCCAGTCATTTCGTGAGATGTTCGTCTTGATTGTCATCCTGACTAAGTTTACAGCCCCCTAGGGTTTAAAAAAAGCCCACTTCCAGAGGTTAACTCCAGAGGTTCTGGCCTGGTCCCTGCTCTCATCCAAGGGTCTAGGTGCCCTTTGAAGGGCATCTTACACATGGCCTCTTTCTTTTACTCTTAAGTGTTTCTTGGTCTCCCTGGGGTGAGCCATGCTGCTCCACCAAGCTCTGCCTGCTATATGCTGAGAACAATGGAGCAACTAACCGGGACCAGTGTCTCTGAAACCGGGAGCCAAAATAAGCCCTCTTCTTAGAGATGGTTTTCTCAGGTATCTGTCAGAGGTGAAAGGTGAACATACCATGATGTGTCTACCTGGTGCACTAGAGATTTTTTTTTCACAGCCCACCCAGGCTTTACCAGGCTTCCCTACTGTGGGCCACTCTCCACTCTTTTCATCCAGAAGCCAGCAGTGATGAGGAAGGAACCTTTCTGCTGCTCGCTTCCCTGGGAGGCTGAAACTGAGGCTACTGCCAAGAACGGGACCCCAAAGCTGACCGTGTCAGCACCTGAAAGTTGGCTTTCAGGGGAGGGGTGAGGAGAGGGGTGTTTCGTGGTGCTTATATTAGGTGCTTTGGAGGTCCTTGTTGACCTCATCCTTTTATTCACACGTCTCCACACTCAGGCCTTGCAGTGTCTGCAACCCAAGACACTTTACATCAGAGACCCTTTGGGAGCCAGGAGAGTGATAGGCCTTTCTCTCTCAGCGCATCCTTACCAGTGACATTTGGCAATCATTGTCAGGGGTTTCTAGGACCCCTCAAGCTCAAGCTTACCCCTTATAGTGGTGCTCCACAGATGGAAAACTGAGGCACAGAAGAAGAGGCTTGTCTGAAGAGGCATCTCCTTCTGCCAGACACTGACTTACTGTATGGAGGTGCCAACCCGGGTCTCGGCTGTAGGTCCAGAGCCATGTACGGCAGACCCTCAGCGCCCCACATCACCGCCACAGCTAGCCCTCCCCAAGTGCCTCAGGGTGTAGTAAGAACACAATGTGTGCAAGGGACCTGGCTCAGTCCCTTCACCCCGAGCAGCCCCTGTCCCCTCTTTTCCCTATTCCCTTCCTTGCAAGCTTGGAACAAAGCGTGGCTGCCATCCAAGGTGATCATGGAAGGCTTCATGCAAGAGGTGTGTCCTGCTTGGACCATGGTGCTGGGTGCTGCAGGGAGGTAGGGGCCAATGGTTATTAATAGGCCTGGCTCAATAGGTCTGGATGCGGGTGAATGTGATACAGACACCCAGCACCGTGGCTGGGGAGTACCTGACACCGGAAGGGGAGGGGGCCTGGGGCTGGGGGAGCGCCACCTCCCAAAATAGCCAGGGCTGAAGACTACTTAAGAGGCTCTCCCACCACCAGTCTCATTTCCCAACAGGATCTCCCACCAGCCCAGCTTTTCTGTACAGGCTCCGGACCCTGCTCATCCAAGGTAAGCGGTGGCCTCTGGGGTTAGATGGAATCAGGTCACCTGGAAAGGATGGCTGCGCTGCCATTTCTTTAGAATCAAAGTGGCGGTTGCCAAGTGTAGAACTCCTGGGTCCTCTACCTGCCTCTTGGGTGGCCTGAGCAAGCCTTCCCCAAAGGCTTGATCTCAGCTCTCATGGACCTAAGAGGTAGAGCCATATACCTGCACCCTCTAATGGCCCCATCAGGAGGCTGGAGGGCAGAGGGTGGGAGGCAAGCACAGAGGGCGGGGAGTTGATTGACAACAGGCATGTTTCACTGAGGATGTCTCAGGCCCAGAGGGAGAGGTCTATCTAGCTGCTGGGTACTCAGCCATGGAGGAGAAAGAGGGGCGAGGGAGGACGCGTTGCAAACTTTTATTATAGGAGGCGGTGTAGGGCTCAGATGCACTGGACTTGGTAGGACTGAGGAGGGGGGGGGGGTCACACCAATGAGCAGAGCTGACCCTGCTCTGCCACTTCCTTGACAGGGATCCCGCAGCACTTAGAGACTCGAGGATAGCACAAGGGTCTCCAGCTGGGGGAACAGATGCTGTAACTAGGCCACAGGGTAAGCCGAGCCTGGACATTGACATGACAGCCCAGAAGCCCCGCACGTTGAAGCCTTGAAGCTGGCAGCCTCGCTGGGGACAAGGGGCAGGGCCTGAGGTCACCCAGTCAACTGAGGCAGGAGCCATGGGAGCTAAGGCAGCTGAAGGGTCCAGGACAGCTGAAGGGTCTGGAGCATGCCTCATGCCCGGAGCTGTGAAGTCAGGGGCTCCAGCCTAAGTGCCCTGGAAGCCAGCTGGCAGGAGCTGGCCCAAAGACGCTGACTCACCAGGAGGGGGCAGCTGGAGCCAGCCACTCCTAGGGTTTCCAGGAAGGGCAGCCTTCCAGGGCTCAGCCAGGGGAGACAGTGTTGACAGCGAGTGTCAGGCAACTTGAGCTACTGGGCAGCTGTTTTTGGTCCCCAATATGATCGCCATCCCAGACGCTGCCCACCCACCATCGGTCCCACACAGGGGTCCACCCACCTCCAACACAACACACGCAGACGGAAACCCAGCCATAAAGGTTATAACTCAAGGTCATGTAGGGATTCAGTGTAGCTCACGTCTAGAACCCAGACCTCTGGACTCCCTATCCAGTACTCATGATACTTCAAAGGTTGCTAGTCACAGTCTGAATCTGTGGGAGACCTGAGGGAAGATGGCAAACGGACTCTAGTCACATGAGATGGAAAGTGTGCTGGTTCCCAGAGGTGACTCTCTGGTCACAAAATCTGGGTAGCCTAGAAAGTGTGGTCTGGTGTGTGGTGGCTCTGGAGACCAGGAAGTGTGAGGAAGGGGTCTTCTGACCTACGAGCTGACACCTTCCTCGAAGAAGCCAAAGCAAGTTTCAGAATGTGCTGTGTGGGGCGGGCGGTCAGGTGAGGGATGGAGCCCAGACAAAGCTTCCACAGAGGTCTGCTCGGTTCGGCAACCTCCTCCCCGGGTCCTGGAGCTCAGGTTTCAAGACCTCAGCATTCAGGTTTTTCGAGGCATAAATTTGCATCCAGGACAGAGGGCAGGAGGCTATTGGAGGCGTGGGAGAGCGAGGATGAGTACAAACCCAAGAGGTCCCCCCCTGGGGTGGAAGGCTGCTCAGCATCATTCCCCCCCCTCCCCCCCCCCATTATCTGAGTTGCCCAGATGGGAGCCTGGCTGCCTCCCTTATGCCCTTGACGGCAGGAGACCTCTCCAGTCTCTGCTGGTGGTCCCTGAGATCAGGAGGTGGGGGTGTCCTGGTCGAGCCCCTGGGATGCCGAGGACCCCCTTGGGCGTGTGGCCCTCGCGGCTTGGTGGCTCGGGCAGGACTGAGCTGCCGAGCCGCGCGCGGAGCCGGGCGCCCCCTGGCGCAGAGCCAAGCTGGGCGTGCGTGCGCCTGGCGCGCGACACTGCAGCGCCAGTCATATGAGCAGAAAGGATGAGGAGAACACTTTTTAATCTTTTCGCACTTGCTCTGCCCGCTCAAACAGTTGCAGGATGTCGATGACAGACTTGCTCAGTGCTGAGGACATCAAGAAGGCGATAGGAGCCTTTGCTGGTGAGCCGTGCACTCCCCTGCCTGGCCCTGTCCCCTTGCCCTTTTCCCGCCCCCGGGGGGCATCCCCCTCATCCCGCTGCGAAGCCTCCTCAGTTTCTCCCCCCCACGCATCGGTCCTCATCCTCGGGGTTTGGCTCCCTGGTCCTTTTCCTCCCAAGACCTGCACGGGCAGTACTCCCTGCCTGAGCCACACAAAGATGAGGGTGCATAAGGGTGGCCTCTCCCGGGAGGACTTGCAGGGTCCAGGGTCAAGCACGAAGATCAGGGTGGGAAGTAGGAAGGACCCAGACTTCCCCCTCTTGAGAAGTGCGGAGTTGGTAGCAAGCCTGGGCTTTCTTTTCAAGAAACCCCTTTGGTCCGCTCCCATTCCCAACAAGACTTTTCTTGGAAGGTAGCCCATTGATGGAGATCCCCTTCCGTGACAGACCCGAGGGCACAGTGACCTTTCTGCGGCGGGCACCCAGCCCTGCCCAGCCAGGCCCAACCCGGCGCAGACCGGCACAGCTCTCCACAGCATCCAAACCCTTTTGGTAGTCTAGGAGAGGGCTGCCCACTCATCTGCGTGACCTCTCTGCTCTGCCTGAAGGGACTCTAGCTTAGATGCTGTTCCTCTGCCATCCAGGTAGGGAAACTGAGGCTGGGATAGCATGAAAGATGTACAAGGTCACCCAGTCCAGCACAAGAAGAAAGTCCACCTGGGGTGGACTCAGGTACCAGTGTCCCCACCTTGATGTGTCAGAGGTGGACAAAACAACTTTCCTTCCCTCCAGCTCTGGGCTGAGGGGAGACCATGGTTCTTAAGAGTCTTGGGCCTGAGAAGGACAGCCATCTGCTTTTTTTTTAAGCCCCCTTTTCGGCAGGCACACATAGGAAACTTCAGGAAGCCCCTCTCCCCTCCTGGACCACTCTGATAACCCAAAGTGTCTTGAGCCACTTTGTCACCTTGAGGATGAAACTTACCCAAGTCTTTGGAAGTCCTTCATCCCACCCCCAGCCACCGGGCTGGGTTGTCAGACTCTGTGCAGGACTTCTGGGTCCTCCCCTCCCCCTCCCACAATGTGACCTTGACAGAAATGTGTTCTCACGGTGTTCGTTTTCTGACAACAGTATGTGGCCATGAGAGAAAGCTGCCTTTCTGCCCACCCTAGCACCCATTGCAGCCCAGTCAGTTACCACCCAAAGGGCTGGTAATGGTTCTCTGTGTGGATCCTCAGTGTGTATTTAAGGGAACCAAGAAGGTACGGCTGTGGATAGAGCATCCTTTCCTAGCCAGGCTCCCTGTGCCCTCCTGTTCCCCACAACTATGCAGGTGCCCTTTAACAAGCCCTAGAACACCCCCTTCCCTGATTTCTCTGACGCCCCTCCCCTGTCCTTCTCTAACCTCCTCCTTCCCTCCCCCCAAAAGCGGCGGACTCCTTCGACCACAAAAAGTTCTTTCAGATGGTGGGTCTGAAGAAAAAGACCCCAGATGATGTGAAGAAGGTGTTCCATATTCTGGACAAAGACAAAAGTGGCTTCATCGAGGAGGATGAGCTGGGGTAAACTGAGGTCTGGGACAGGGTGGGGGGTGGGAAAACCTGGTGCTAACTCCCCAAGTGGTCATCCTTCTTTCTGTACCCCTCATAGCAAGCAGGCTTTGCTTTGTCTCTGCAGGGCAATATCCCAGGCACTAGGGAAAGATACTTCCTACTTCCGGGAGGGTCAAACCTTCAGCTCAGAGTGCAGCTAACTAGGTTAAATTATAGCCACTTAATATCGCTAATGGAATGGAGTTACTTAATAATTTAATACCAGTGAAGAGGCACTTATTCTGGCTGCCTCCCACCGCAGGCAAGGCAGGAGGCATTCTCCTTAGAGTGTCATTGATTTCCATGTGTTTGAAAGGCACCTTCACTGGTCTGGTCTGCAGACCCCCACGCCTGTGGACCAGAACTGCAGCTAATCAACTTCTGGCCAAGGCAGAGAGGAAGAGCCAGCTCTGGGCTCTCAGGGTCCTTGGAGCAAAGCGCAGAGGAGACAGCAAACCCCTCCTCAGCAGAGAGACCTCTGCCTTAGCCCGCCTCAGCCACCTGGCCCATATCTGATGACCCAGCTGTACCTTCTGTTATTTTCCAGCCAAGATTCTCTTGAATCTTATTAGAGATGGAAGGATGGTGATCAGAGGTGATTTTTAAGTGCTGGGTCTGAGGGATGCACAAATAAAGAGGGGAGAATCACCAAAGTCTAAGTAAACCAGAAAGCAACTTTATTCCCCGTGGGGGAACTATTTCTAGCCAGTTAGGACCGCAGACAGGCTTGGGAGCTTCTGTGGTGCTGAAGGGAGGGAGTAGGTAGGTTCCTTTTAAAGCAAAAAAAAAAAAAAAAACCACAACCAGGAGTCCAGGAGATGATTAAGAATTCAGCCACTCTTTGAAGTGGCAGGCCGGTCCTTGAGTAACGGGCCTGTTCCAGGGAATGGTAGCTTATGGTAGCAGGGTGTTTGCACAGGCTCAAGGCGAATAGCAGTGTTATCTCCTATTGTCTGATGAAGGCGGTTTGCTTTTTCTGCAGTTTGGGACCATCTAAGACAAGGGGCGGCAGGAATAAAAGACAAAGGGCAGATGTCCCATTCTATCCTCTGAGCCACTTGGGAAATCTTCATTAAATAGGGACTCCTTCAACCTACCCTGTCTCTCCTCCAAGCTTAACCCCAAGGGCACCTTCTAGAACTTTCTCCCACCTACCTATCTATCCCCTACAAGTACCTGCACATGCATGTACAACTACATGCTAACTGCTCCCTATCCTCCAGGCATCACCATCGCTAGAAAACCTCCCAACTGCTCCCTCTGTGTTCCCCTGGGCCTCCTCCATCGGGGTCTCAATCCCTCCATCACACATGTGAAGACTTGCCCTCTTCCTCATTTACACAGAGAGGTCAACCCAATCACTACGGTGACCCCATTTTTTAATGTGTTTATTGAATAAACAAAGGCAAGCATCCCCTAAACTGGGGTCAACCCTGCACAGAGGGCAGTCACCCACCCCACCCTGACCCACCAAGGCACAGCCAGACCATGCTGCCTAGCCAACCCAGCTTCACACATGTCCACCAGAATCAACCGTCCATCCCAGCTTCTCCTGTCCTGCATGGACACCAGCTTACCGTCTAGTGAGTTTCTGCAGGTGACCTTGGCCTGACTTCCACACTCTTCTTTTTCTCCCCAGGTTCATTCTGAAGGGCTTCTCCTCAGATGCCAGAGACCTGTCTGCTAAAGAAACAAAGACGCTGATGGCTGCTGGAGACAAGGATGGGGATGGCAAGATTGGGGTTGAAGGTAGGTAGCTGTGACTATGACTCTGAAGACACTGGGACTCTGGGGTGTGTGGCTGCTGAGGCTTTGGTCTGTTGAAAGGAAGCAGAGGATGGAGAAGGGAGGAAAAAAAAAGACAAACCCACAGGTTAGAGAATTCTGCGACACTGCCAGGCAGAGAAACCCAGCTAAATATTTTTTTTCCCAAAAATTTGAGCAACCCATGAAGAATGGCTTTTTTCCCCATTTCCTGCTATGTGAGGGAATGTGGGAGGGAGAATTGGAGATGTTCCTTGCTTTTTTTTTTTTTTTTTTCTACATATGTGCTTAGGTTCTGGTCCAGGATCTGCCTATACTGGCTGTGTGACCTTGGGCAGTGTCTGTCCTTCTCTGAACCTGAGGCTCAGGCCTGTAACCAGAGGAGGCAGACCCACTGATCCCAAGGACCCTCAGGCTCTTGTAGGATCAGATTCCAAGGATGGAAATTCCTTATCTACTGCCTTTCTCGGTTCTCGCCCTGGTGTCCTGTAACCTCAGATAGATTTTGGCTTCATTCAAATACACCATTCCATCATTGTAGGAGTGCCAGGATAGAACAGCCAACCAGGACCCAGCTGGGGGTTAGGATGGCACTAAAGGCTTCTGCGGCTTTGCTTGGAGCCCAGGCACAGGCCTGCTGGCCCACTACCCCACATCCTTATTTGGTGAACCTTCTTGGCATCTGTGGGGCATATCCCAGCTTTCTTAGCATCCGAACACTTTGCAGATGGCCAGAAGGATGGTCATAGTCTTAGCCTGGTTCAGAGAGCAAGGATGTAGGGTGGGACAGGGCTTTTGAGTCTAGTCTGAACGTGTCTGAGCAGCATGCTCCACCACATGCTGGTGTGGTAGCCCTTTCTGCCGACAAAAAAAAGAAAAAAAAAAAAAAAGAAAACTGTATTTAGGTGCCTCTGGGGTTTAGATCCCAGCCTTTCTGGGGGAGTCAGTAACTATTGAGGGCCTCGGTGTTTTCAACTCTGGGGAAATGATGGTTCTCCTCTCATGGGGAACCCGTGAGGACGCTCTGCTAATATGTAAAGTGCTTAGTTCAAGACCAGGCAGAGAGCTTAGAGCTGGTGCCTTCTGTGTAACTAAAGAAAAGGAAAATGGGGGCTGGAGTGGATTGCATTTGCACTTCAAGCTCCCTGTGTCTATTCAAGGATTGAAGCAAGTACTTAATAAACACCTGTTGCCTGAGGGGAGAGCCCAGACTCCCACATTCCACTTCCCTTCTGCTCCTCACACCTGTGACCTTGGGCATATCGCCTGCCTAGGCCCGGGTTCTCTTGCCTGGCACATGGGTTGCATGAGCTTATCCTGGGACCTGTAAGTGGTGCGGACACAAATTGCTTTGGAGACAGTACAAGATTGGGAAAGTATGTGGAGACTTATTAAGGGACTCTTACTGGAAGCAAGAATAAAGAATCTCTAGTTCAGGTGTAGGGGGTGCCCTGGTCATAGGACTCAGATATTCTTCCTTGGGGTGGTGGGAAGGAGGTTTTTTTTTTGTTGCTTTTTTGTTTTGTTTTGTTTTGTTTTTTTGAGGGACCTGAGCAGAGAGTACAAGAGAGAGGCTCAGTGACCTGATAGCTCTTAGTGACCTGACAGCAGCTGCTTTTCATACCTCCTTTCTCACCAGCTCCACCCCAAGTCCCGGCTTCGGTTGCAACTCAACGTTCCTCCCGTTTTTGAGATGCAGCTTAGAGCTGGAGGCAGGGTCTTCAATCTGGCTGCCCCCGCCAACCTAATGAGGAATTAAACCAGGGCAGCCCTTGACCTGGTTCCCTCCACCTGCCCCTGTTCTCTGCCATATCGGGTCTTAAAGAGCCAACTAAACTCTTCCAAAAGACTCAAAGGTAGCTACCAAGGAGCAAAGTGATGCCTAGCATCAGGCAAAATAAAGATAATTAGGACAGGGGCTGGAGAGAAGGCTCAGTGGCAAAGAGCACTGGCTGCTCGTCTAGAGGACCGGGGTTCAATTCCCAGCACCCTCACGGCAGCTCGGAACTGTCTGTAGCTTCAGTTCCAGGAAATCCATCACACCAGGCATGCATGTGGTGCGCATATCTTCATATGCAGGCAAAATACACATACACATAAATTTTTTAAAAAAGATAATTAGGACAGAGTTATAGCACCATGATGAGGAGTCCTTGAGCAGCCCTGTAATCCTGAGCTGCAGCCTCATGGATAAAATGCCCATGGAAACATGTCCATAGTAAAGGCCACACCCAACACTTAGTAAGTATCCCGTGAGTGGCAGCTATGTACCGTTCATGTTAGCTACATTCTCAGTGTGGCCTTGTGTACGTACACACACATACACACACACACACACACACACACACACACACACACACACACACACATACACACGGTCATCGAGTGTGAGTATGTCTTACTTTAATAAAAAGCTCAGGACCAGGGGTGTATTGGATTCCAGACATGTTTGGATTTTAGAGTATTAACACAGCGTGGCCATGGTCCTAAAAGGGTTTCAGATTTCCAGATTCCAGGTTAGGGGACATTGGTCTGTGCCAGGCAGAGTGGAGGTTCGGGAGTTGAGACATGGAGGCCAGAGGCTGGAATGCTGCAGGTCAGGGACTCAGCAGGCAGGGGCAGGGCCAGGCATGCAGTTGTCATCAGTGAAGTCACTGAGGCAGGAATGGTTAGGCCAGGTTTAGAAACAGGCCAAAGACCAGTTCTCCAGGAGTGATCAAGAGTGACTCTCTAGGCATATAGTGTGTGTCTTAGAGGGCTGGAGCTGGTCTCTGGTGTTGTCTCATTTTCTCCTGGGATGACAGAGGACATACATTCAGAAAAGGCATCTCAGGGAGGCCAAGGTCACACTATGTGCAAGATCCAGGCTTCAATCTCAGTCTATCTGATAGCACAGTAGAAGCCTGGACCAAGCTGTGCAGCCTGCATAGCACTTTCGAGGTCCTGGAGGAGCAGGACAGCAGGGACAAAAGATGGGACTTCGGTGACATTGGGGCATGAGGGCCCTACCCTGTGCTTCCCTAGTGAAGATGCAGGGACTCTTCTACTTCTATAACCCAACATAAGAGGATTGAGGATTCTGAACAAGAGTGGCATGGAAGGTCTAGAGTCCTTCTCTGGGGCCCAGAATGTCCTGTGGCCAGAGAACCTTGGGCCCCACCTACCAGTCTGAGGATGCTTCAGTTTCTGTGGGACCCACACAAGTCACGGTGCCCTTCTGATCTTTGAGACCAAGGCTAGGTCCCCATCCGTCCCTGAGGTTCTTCCACTGCATGAAGGATCATGAATTGTGACTCAGGCTCAGCCGTGCCCCTGAGCCACGGTAGCAGCCACCTTTCGCTTCCGACAGCCCTTCCTGTGTGCCAGACAGTGCATTCAACACTGTCCTCTGTCATCTTCTTGGCTATCTGTAAGGTGGGTACTGTTAGGGTTCCCACTCTAAAGGTATGGATAGTGAGGCTCAGAGGTGGCAAGGGCTTGTCTAACCCTCTGTGCTGAGGAAAAGAGAGAGACGGTCAAGATGAGCATTGAGGCCTGCTTGTTTGCAGCACTGAGTCACCATGCTTGCCTCATGCCTTGAATTCGGTTGGAGTTTAGCAAACACCTAGCATAAGGTGCTTTTAGGTGCTGACTTCATCCACCACGCTTCCATGTCGCTAAAGCAGGAATTTTGCCTTCTTCTGGTCTCACCTCAGCACCAAGAATAGGGCCTGGTGCACAGTGGGAGAAAAAGAGAAACTTGTTTAGTGAATGAATGAAGAGAAGGAAGAAAGGAATGAATGAGGGGATAAACTAGTGAGTGAATGAATGAATGAATCAGTGGTGGAATGAGGAAACAGGGGATTATGTACCCTGCAAGGCTGCGGGAAGGAGGCCTCTAACTCGAGCATGTAGGGAGGGGTTCTACGAGCACACAGGCTGGGGGATTTGTAGCCATGGGTGCTCCGGAAGTGCAAGGCCAGTGATGGCTACTGTCCTCAGCTCTGCGTATCTCTCTGAGGAGAATGTTTACATGGTTAAGGCCCCAGTTGCAGGAAGAGAGAAGAAAGACACTTATAGCAGTGTTCCTTCAGACTTTGATATCTGGGAGCAGTTACTTCCAGGAAGTTTAAAGACATTTATAGATATGATCGATTGCCAGTGGTCACCCTACAAGGCTGGGACCCAGCGGGGAGTAAGGGGAGCAGAAAAGGACAGAGAGGCCGCAAAGGAGGGGGAAGGGCTCAGCAGCTGTGGCCATGAAGGCTAGACACAGACACACCTGCAGCAGGCTCTCCTCTACTTCCCAGCCACGACTCTCAGGCTGGAGCTGGTCCCTCTGGCTGCCACCCAGAAATGTTTGCTTCCTGAGTAGGGTCCAAGTACCTGCGATTCTAAAAGTTACATAGTGATGCCAATGGTCCAGGGAAGCACACAGAACCAGGGCTTTTCTGGAAAACAAGGGCTGTTGCTACCTACCTGCCCCCCTTTGCAAGTGAAGCCCTGAAACATTATGAGGTTATGTCGTACCAGGGTTCTGTCAGGAGGGCTAAGCTTGGAGGTCCTGCCAAGGCCAAGCTTGGAGGTGCTGCCTCCAGCGTGTGTCCCCTGGCTTTCCACACTCAGTGCACAAGGAACACACAGCAGACAGGGACCGAGATCAGCATCCAACCCACTTCCTGTTTGCCACCGTGCTACAGCCATGTCTCCCTGGCCCAGCTCAGTCAGACCTCACAGAGCTTCACAGCATAGCTTTGTTCTCTGCACAGACAAGGAGACAGAGCCTCAAGAAGCCTAGAAGCTTGCTTCCTTTGCCCACTGAGCCTTAGACTGATCTGCACGCCACGTGCCTGTATGTGTGTGTGTGCACAGCTGGTCATCCTTCCTCGTGTGACCCAGCCCCAGTGATGGCTCTGCTTGCCCATGCTTTGTGCCAACTACAATTTCAGCATCTGTATTCTGTGTTTTGCACCTCTGGCTGAAAATATAGTTGTTCTCATCGCAGAATCCAAGCCTTTCTGCTTCCTTCTGGCAAAATCCATAGGAGCCTACTTGGGGGGTAGGGAGAGTGATGGTCAGGTGTCACGGAGGCAAGAGCCAGAGACTTCCTGTGGCTAGACACAACCCTGAGAACAGCTTGGCTTTCTCACTTCTCGGCATCCATTCCCTCATCCCTGAAGTTGCTATAAAATAAACACACATCCCAGCCGTCTTGCTTTGGCTCTCTAAGCCGCCCTGCTCCTCCCTTTAAAGGGAATCAAATCTTAATCCATACAGAAGTGGAGCTGAGTGTGAGATGGGAGAGAAGGGAGCAGACAGGTCAGGAGACCCCTGCCTCACTGTGGTCCTCACCCATTTTCTCCTGTGGGACTCGGTAGAGGGTGTCCCGGAGGGCCAGCCCACAGTCCTTAGGTGGACGGTGTCTGGTTGTATCTCGGCAACCTCAGGGAGGCCCCCGAAGGGCTAGAAGATGAGGGCCACAGCCCTCACCGAGAGGTGTGGAAACTGAGGCTCAGTGCATACTGAGGGCCAGGGCTTGCCCTTGGCGAGATGCGACCTGGGTCTCCTTTCCACATGCTTTCCTCCCCAAAGCCAGGCTAAGCTTTTGGAGTTATAAATGTTTCCGTGCTTAGCAATCTGCTCCTCAATTCCCGGGTGGAGTTCTGCTAGCTCCGGCCTTATGCTGCACTAGATAAGATGGAGCAAGGAGAGGACACAGCGCTACTTATGTAACCAGCCTCTTGAAAAAAAAACAAAAAAAAAAAACAAAAATGGAGCAGCGGTCAGGGCAGAACAAGACGTCCTCTTTCTGCTCATCCTTCTCCTTCCACTGCTGAGGCTGCAGCTGGAGTCAGATGCAAGGCTGTTCCCATCTGCCTTTGAGCAGAGACACAGCCAGGCCTCAGTTAGCATCCTCACAGCTGAGACCCAGCCTCAGTTTCCCCATAAAGAACCTAAGGGAGGGGAGGGTCAGAGACGGTGAGGATGAGATGGGATGGGATCGCTGGCTGTGTTTGGCAAAAAGAGTAAGTCCCCAGGACTGTCGATGCCGCCTCCTTGTGGCCGCCTGGCTTCACCCGGAGTGACCCTGCCTCCTGGTTCTGCGGTGCGAGAAAGTGATCCTGTTTGCGGCAGGCACCCATCTATAAGAAACCGAGCCCTGGAGCTATTTCGAGGCAGCGAGGTGAGGTGATAAACCAGGATCCGGCCCTTGCTATGGTCATCAGAACGGAGGGAAGGCGGGCTTTCCAGACGCTGACTCCGTGAGTCTCAATTTCACTAGGGGCTATCAGCCTTCGCCGGCCTCACCTGTCAAGGGCTTCTAAATTTGTCCGATCCCCACAGCACCCAGGACTGGGGCAGCCCTAATGAGGCTAATTTCAGTTTCCTGAGGGAAAGAGCAGAATGGCCGGTCCTCCTCCGCCTGCTGCCTCCCTCCTGCCAGATTCCCTTGCGTCTCCCTCTCTTCCTGATTGGACAAGGGAGACGTCAGAGAGCGTCCTCAGAGGGCCTGGGGGGTGGGCCTCAGAGCACAGAGTGGTGCTACTCCCACATGTCTTGTGAGAGAAAGAACGTTCTAGGTTTTTCTAAAGGAACCCTGTCCTCTAGAACCCTGTCCTCATTAGTCACTGCTTTAGTTACATTCAGTGTGTCAAGCGCCTCTCGTCTGCCTCTGATGCAGTCTTTCCCGCTACCTTAGGGGTGCCCTCACTCTACAGACTGAGGAGACTGAGGTGATGGTGTCAGGAGCTTGCCCCGGGTCAGCTGTTGGCTGTCTGGGTTTCCCGGGTGCTCTGCTTTCATGGTGCTTGACCTTGACTTGGGAGATGGCGACAGGAGGTTTGCTACTGCACAGCTCTCCTGCTCGTTGCGCTGCGGAGATCCAAGGGAGGCGGCGCTACCAGGTGGAAGCCACCCCCTCCTAGGCACCAAGCTGTGTGAGCTGGCGCCATCCCCACTTCACAAAGCAGAACTCTGAGGTTCAGAGAGGCAGCGTGGTAGCCCGAGGTAGCCTAGCCTGTTAACAATGGAACAAGACACAGGCCGGGTTGGCTATACGGTCATGGGCAGATGCTTCGGTGGAGACCTGTGATGACCCACCCTAGCAATGGGAGCGTCACTGACAGATGAAGATGGCAGACCCTTCTCGCTGTGCCTGGGAGCAGCCAGGCATCTGTGGGTTGGTCAGAGTGGGCTGAGGTGTAGAAGTGGCGGCTTCCAAGAGTTGAGAGCTCTCTCCACCCCGGGCCTGTTGATGGGGAGCCGAGATGCTGTCTGGGCTGAACAGCCCCACGAAGCAGCCAGTCTCATGGGCTCCACTATAAAGATGAGGGAACTGAGGCAAAAGCATCTAGCCCAACTCATGAGGAAAGGAGCTGTTGGCCCCCCTCCCCTTGCTTGCTCCAAAAGCCAAGTTAGAACAGGAAGGACACTTTTCCAGCTGGGAAGGGAGGGGTGGGACATCTGATCCAGGGAGCCAATAGAATGGTAGAGCACAGATCCCGGCCCCACTCTCCAACACCCAGTTTGCATCTGGGACCCCACTGACAAATCTGTTGACCTAGACGGTCCGAAGTCTGAGCGTTTGTCATTTGCTTTTCTTTGGGGTGAGAGGGTATGTTTTAGAGGAGACCTTTGCCAGGAAAGCTGTTAGTTAATTGGCAGTTCCTAAGAGTGCTGCCCGGAGGCAGATGCAAAAGTCCTGAAGAGGTAGAGCGGCCCTGCTTTTAGTTTGTCTGTAGTGCCTTGGTCAGGTTTCGGGGGACAGGGGGTGGGATAAAATTAGAATCCCACGTTCCCAGCAAAACGCCAGGCACAGTGGCCTCAAGGAGAGCCTAGCTACATTCACGGAAGATTCTGGGGTCTGGTATATTGGGCTTTCGGAAACCTCACCGGTCCAAAACATGTTATCAGGCTTCCAAAAGCCCAGATCCCCACTCTGGTGAGCACTCATCAGAAGCTCTTGGTCTTCCAACACTGGCTGTACCCCATCCTGCCCAGATTTCACCTGTGTAGATCTCGTCTGATCCCAGCTCACAGGCAGGTGAGAGGAGTCTTGCTGAGGATCAGTCAGAAGCCCAGAATTCCTAGTGTGACTGTAAAGCCTGTCCCTTCTGAGAGCCTGTGAGCAACACTGGGGAATTTTTCCTCACAGGATCTGGGACACTGTTCTGGTCAGCAGGGCTCACACAGGAGCTTTATGAGGTCAGAGGACAAATTACAGCCCTGTCGCTTACTTTCTATCTGACCCTGTTTCAGCCCTCATTTCTCCATCTTTAAAATGGAAATTATCTGTGTACCTGGCAGGCCTTGCTGAGCCCTGAGGAGGACTCATGATAATAACACCCTTCACCTCCCACCCATTCATTCAATGTCCAAGCATTCTCCCCTAAAGGGTGTTAGGCCACTGGGAAGACACTAGGTAGGACCAACAGAAAGGAGCAAGAATATAAATAAGATCATTTCATAGTTGTGCTGAGGCCGTGAAGTCAATGAAAATGGGCTAACTTGACAGAGCCAGCAGTGGCCATATTTGAGCTGGAACATGTGTCGCTCTATGCTAGGTTAAGGGAGGTCACAAATTTCCCCAGTAAAGAAGGGATCTGAGAGTGATGGTGGCCAGAATCCCATCTGCTGCTGTGACCACATCAGGGCCTCAGTTTACCCCATCAGCAAAATGCAGGCAAGAACGAGTCTGTCCTCTGTAGTTCTAAGAATTCCATGAGGTAATACTCCCTGGATTCTTACCTTGTAGACATTTAATTAATGCCTCATGGATGCAGTGCAGGCTGTGTTAATGGGAGTTCTAACAATAGGAAAAAGACAGGGTACAAGAACCATCCCTCCCATGGTCCTGCAAGCTTGGGGCAGGGGGCAAGAAGACAGCCTGGGAAGACAGGCTTGTTGACATCCAGCCTGGGGGTGGGGGAAGGGATTCTTCCCAGTGTTTGATCTTGATTTATTTGAGTTCCCATCAACCCTCCTCACCACTCAGAGCCTTTCAAGGTCTCAAGAGCTTCACTTGCAGGTTTCCCACCTGGAGTCCCTAGGGCGACTACCACCTCCAGGGATGCTGCCTTAAGGACAGGGAGGGTGTGGCATCTATTTCCCAGGTCCAGTCTTAGAAAGGTGAGAAGCCCAGGCTTCCTCCCCTCACAGAGTGGGGACCAGGACAGCTGCATAGTTATGGCGATCTTGCTCTGGTCAATTTGAACTGTTAAAGCATTATTTATATTTGCAGAATGTGACAGTAGCAAAAAGAGTCCCTTTGCCCTTCTCCCGGCCTCCCTGGGGGTTGGGGTGACAAGTGAGGAGTGACATACCCAGATGTCCTATACACGGACTGTGCAGACAGAGCTGAATGAATTCAGGGGCCTCCCGGCATCCTTCAGTAGCCTTTTAAATCTGCTTCCCACCGGGTCTTCACCTATCGCTCATTCCACCCAGGGACCTGGCCCTGCCACCCTCCATGGATGCAGAAGGGATGGAGGCATACAAAGAGCTTTTTCAGGAAGGGCCTCAACCTCTCACTTTGCCCTCACATCACAGTGGTGCTTTTTTTTTTTTTTTTTTTTTGGCATGCCAGAATCTCAGGGTTTCCTCGGAGACAACGAATCTCGAATTCCACATCTTCTCTGAGCTCTTGGGTCAAACTGAAGAGGTGTTGAAGGGAGCTTCCGGACTCCCAGCCTCTGCATCCTCAGCTGCAGATCGGGCATGGTGATAAACAACAAGGTGGCAGCTGGAGCCGAGGAAGATCCTGGAGGCGTTTAAAATAGCTGCTGCACGGTAGATGTGTGGGCGAGCCCAGGTGATAACGCTGTCGTTCTTCTTTTGCAGAATTCTCCAGTCTGGTGGCTGAAAGCTAAGCATCACTGACTGCCTGGGTCTCCCACCTCCGCCCCCAACGCCTCACCTCAGCCCTTCTTGCGGCCCTCCTGAGTTTCTGTTCAGTTCGTTTGTGTTATTTTTTTTACTCTCCCATCCTCTATGGCCCTTAAATGACACCATTCTTCTGGGAAATGCTGGAGAAACAATAAAGGCTGTACCAAATTGGACACCGCCCATAGGGAGGACACAGGCCTGGTAGGGTGATGGTTTGGCAAGTTTTTTGAGGTCAGTAGGGGGCATAGAAAAGGTGTGATAGGTGGAAAACACCTATGCCTGTCTGTTTCCTCCCCGCTTGCTACTGAGTGTTTGTGGGGGCCACCTGGTTCAAGCTGCCCCTTTATCCTACAAGAGAGTTGATGGAACTCCCATCTCGAAGATGCAGAAACTGACTTTTAAAGAGTGTCGGATGTGTTTGAGCCCACACACAATTCCTTTCTGTGCCCGAACAGTCACCTTCAGGAATAGCTAGACTGAAGGGCTCAGATGTCAACACCTTTATTAATCGCTTTTGACTTCGCTGTCAAAAAACACCTGCTAAGGGCAACTTTAGGAAGGAGCAGTTTGTTGTGGCTCATGCTGAGGGTACAGTCCATCACAGTAGGGATGCCAAGGAGGCAGGATCAGGAGTGTGCAGTAGGGGGCCACACTGGATCCCATTATATCTGCAAGTCAGGATAGGAAAGCGATGAATCCCGGTATTGGCTGGCTTTCTCCTTTTATTTCAGCCTGGGACTCCAGCCCATTGGCTGGCACTGTCCACATTTAACGTGAGTCATCCCACCTCGGGCTAATCTACAAACGCCCTCATGGGCATGCCCATAGGTTAATTTCCTAGATGATTTTAGGTTCTGTCACGCTGACAAGCCAGACCATCATAAACACCCACAGAGGTGAACCCTTCATCAAGCACTGCTTCCCCTTCCTGCTAAAACAGTGACCGGGTCAGGCCCTCCCCTCCACCCCCTGGTGTTGGCAAGACTCCCTGGAAGTTGAAAGCACGGACACAGCAAGACCAGAAGAAATGGGCTCCTCCTTCCCCATCACCCACCCCAAGGGCCCAGGCTCAGCTGTACTACCAGTCTTGCTAAAGTCTCAGGGGCATGTGTTTGCAGAGACCTTTGCCAGATGTCATTTCAGCAGCCCTGCAAGGCACTCATTGCCACAACACCCCTGGATAGTCGAGGAGCGTAAGACCCAGGGAAATTAAGCTTTTCTCTAAGGTCACACAGCACATAAGCAGTAGAACCAGGACCCCAAGCTCTAAATCATTCCCAGATTCCTGTTTCCCTCTGCAAATATGTCCCAGTGGCTAGAAGGGCCCTGAGCAGGCCACTTGGGTTCATGTGCATT
This sequence comes from Psammomys obesus, assembly GCF_907164565.1. Classification (NCBI taxonomy): domain Eukaryota; kingdom Metazoa; phylum Chordata; class Mammalia; order Rodentia; family Muridae; genus Psammomys; species Psammomys obesus. The sequence continues at coordinate 451,227 of NW_026587215.1, read as the reverse complement.
CTCAGAGAAGAGGGTCAGTCACTCAGTTCATTCCTGTGGGAAAGGGGGAAAGACCCTCTTTGGAAATCTGAAACTAGGGTAGCCACTGAGTGGGCAGCCATAGCAATACGGCAGGCCTGAACAATGGCAGGTGGCCCTGGGAGAGGTTCTCTTTAGTGTCCTCATGTGGGAGAGGGACTGGAGCTCCCTCCCCTATGCTCTGTGGGATGGGCATGAGCAAGCTGCAGAGTGGCACCCCAGCAGAGCAAGCAGAACGAGGCTTTGGAGGAGGCTCAGGGGCCACCCTGTGTGGATGTGCTCAGGCCCAGGCCTGCCTCAGTGGCCAGCAAGTGAGCCAGAGGCTCATGGGAGTGCTGGGCAGCAGAGTGTGCACAAGTACTTGTGAGCAGGTGCATGTGGAGATAGCTGGCACAGTGGCCAAGGCCCAGGTCTGACCCAGATTTCCCTGAGGTCCTCGGAGTTCTCCACCTTGGACCCTGAGATAGAAGTGGAGAGGAGGATGAGGAGCCACCCTCTGCTGGACCACAAGGAATACAGGGAACCTCCAATAGGGACTTTGTCTCCACAGAAGTATGCCTCTGACCACTGCTATAACATCAGGTTGACATTTTTAGATGCTGGACCTTCGCCATGTTGGAGTGGGCTGGCTCCTCCCAGGCTCTGAGAGGCATTGGTAGGACTCCGGCAGTCCCTGGACCACTGCAGTGGCCTGTCTAGCTTGTCCCCTGCCTTTTCTCTCCCTCTCCTATAGCTACATTTGGAATAGAGGGGGGTTTCCACAAAGCAGGTCAGGTCACAGTGTTGGGCTAGAAGTCAAGCGATTGCTCAGACTGTTGAAGAAACTGCATGACACCCTGGTTGGACCCTCCCCAACCACCTGTCCTGGCTCAAAAAAACAAAAACAAAAACAAAAACAAAAAACAACCATCCTGACTCATGATCCTTGCAGGCAGGGAATGCCTGTGGGTTCCCCACTAGAAGCCAGGACTAATCCTATAAAGGTGCTGGGAGCTATCCTCTGGGAGACAGGGGTATCAGAGGGGCTCACAGAGTTCCGTGACTCAGTCAGCCCAGAAGAGGCTGTGGGCTTGCCTGGTATAAATATCTAACATCACACACACACATATGTTTTAAAAATTAAAAACAGAAGAATGAAGAAGACCAGGGGCTGGCCTAAAGGCTCTTGCTGTCTCTCTGTCCCATGGGGCCTCATCTACAGACACCCACTGACTCAGCAAGGAAGGGAGACTGGAGAGGGACCCTCCCCCCTTAGCACCCTCCTCAGTAGACCCTGTCACTAGGTTCTGAGGTACCCCAGTGACCCAGCTAGGATGTCGCTACCATCACCCCCTGTACCCTCTCCGTATTTCCCCCTAGATGAACCTAATCTCCCTTTCCTAAGCTCATGGGAGCTTCCTGGTCCCCTCCACCCACTTCCATCAAGACTGAGTTGGGCGTGAAAAGGAGGGTATTGAATGGAGAGAAACTGCCAAGCTTTTGCCGTATCACACGACACAGGGACAGTAAGGAGTGATGGAAGCAGCTGGATGCACAGTGTCCCAGGACAGGAGGCAATTGGTGGGGACAAAGGAGCCAGGCTGGTCAAGAAGAAGAGCAGAGGTGGACAAAGAGGGCTGGCAGAGCTGGCGGGGGCTCCCCAGTATTTCGGGCCTTGAGATTTGGCTGCAGTTGCACTGCTGGGGCCGGACAGGCTGATTTCCCGACCTGCCTCTTCCTCTGCACACCTACCATGTCCCGAGAGGCTTTGGGCCGCCATCCATCATGATCGGAATGCCCCACCCCCCTGGAATTCCTGTTGAAATCTAACCGGTAGTTCACTAGATTAAGAGCTGGGGCCATCAGTCCTAGAAGCCCTGCTTTATAAATAGGCTCAAAGGACAGAGGCTGCGGAGATGGTTGTTGATAAAACACTTAATATGCAAGCGTGGAGACCTGGGAGTCCTGGCATCTACAGAGAAAAGAAGTCTGGCTCCACACAACTGTAATCCCAGCCTTGGAGAGACTGGATACAGGAGGATCTCTGGGGCTGGCTATCCAGAAGTTAAAGAAGCTCAGGTTCACTGAGGGATCCTACCTCAAAAAATAAAGGGAAGGGCTGGAGAGATGGTTCCATGGTTAAGAGCACTGGTTCACAATCACCTATAATTCTATTTCCAGAGGACCTGATGCCCTCTTCTGACCACTGTGGGCACCAGGCATGGGCATGGCACACAGATATACATGCAGGCAAAATACCCATACACATAAAACAAAACAAAAAAAATGTGGTAGAAATCAATAAGAAGACACATAGAGTGGACTTCTGGCCTCCCTTCTCACATGCACACACACATGCATGTACCTACATACATACATGCGCACAGGAGCACATATACACAGCACAACATAAGAAGGCAGGGTTGGCACGGTGGATCAGTGAGCAAAGGCGCTTGCTGTCAAGACTGACAACCTGAGTTTGATCCCCGGGACTCATGACGTGGTGAAAGGAGAGAACTGACTCCCAAAAGTTGCCCTCTGACCTCCATATGTGCACCATGGCACATGTGAGTATGCTCATACACACGATAGATAGATAGATAGATAGATAGATAGATAGATAGATAGATAGATAGATAGAT
>NW_026587215.1:368863-448578 GCF_907164565.1 Psammomys obesus | reverse complement strand
GATAGATAGATAGATAGATAGATAGATAGATAGATAGATAGATAGATGTAAAACAAACTTAAAAGGTATCCAGGAGCCTGTTCCCCACATGAATGGTGCTCCATGCATGAAGCACAGACCTCAGCCAACTCCCAGTCTGCCAGAATCCTGACCTTGGAATTCTAGCCTCCGGGGCAGCAAGCAGGCTGTCTCTGTCACACACAGGCTGCCAAGTGTAAAGTGTTGGCTAAAGCATCTAGGACGGACCGAGACATTGCCTCTCAAGCCATGCTACGGGTGTCCAAGGACAAGTCTATTTCTCACATGAGAAAAGGAAGGCTCTGGGAAGTTGGGTAGCATCCCCAAAACCACACAGCTAATACAACTGAAAATAGCAAGGCTTTTTTAGCTCATTCAACCACTGAGCAAAAAAAAAATGCAGCAAGGAAGAACCTGGACGGAGATGAGACTTTACTTGAGGGCAGTGCCGAAATGCGAGCACACAGTAAGGGGTGCATGGGCCCATGGGGTGAGGCTGGTTTAGGGGCCGCGGAGACCCAACACAACTCAAACACCAAGTCAATACAGAAAACAAGAATTTATGGTAATCAAGCTGCTACTTATTGGCCAGGGATGCAGAACAGACCCAGAAGCTGAACTTTGACCCTTCCAGCCCCTGTGTGTGCCTGTGCCCCCACGCGCGCGTGCACACACACGCACACACACAAACACACACACACACACACACACACACACACACACACACACACACACCAGAATGTTACAGAGCTTTTAAGTCTGAAAACCATAAACATCTGTGCCAAGCTACAGTTACATTTTTTTTTTTTTTTTCACCAATCAGGATTCAGGGATAAGGGGATCGCCTAGGGACGTTTCCCTGTGTGGTATATTCATCCTGTTCTCATTGGTTGGTTTGTTCAACTGTGCAGAGACAACTTGCCCAGAATTCAGTGTCTCAACTTGCCAACCAGGATGCCAGTTACCCACATACATGTCTCTCTCTGCCAAGCAGGATGTCATTTACCCGGGGAGGTCTTGAAAATGTAAACTTTCTTTGACCCCTATTCAAAATGAAAGTTTTATTCAAAATGGCTTTAATTTGGTTCCTTCCAACAAGGCAAGGGCACACTTTGAAAGACAAAAAAATGGGGAAGATCATACAAAAATGTTTTGAGACAGTAACCACCTTTCACTGTGATTGCAAACAGAGTCAATGCCAGGTGTCCTGTAGGCAGGTGTCCTTTTAGGTCAGAGGACAACCTCATGCTTTTGGCTCCCTCTTTCCACCATGTGGTTTCTGGGACATGAACTAAGGTCATCAGGCTGAAGCAGTAAGGTCTTGTATCCGCTGAGCCATCTCACTAGCGGGTACACCTGTTTCTTGTAAAGGGTTGTGGTGGCCCTGGGCAGGGCTATGGCTTGGCAGCTCTGGAGAAAAGTCTGGTGCTCTGCCCAGCTGCGTACTTACGCATTGCCCAGCACAGGCCACCCTGGGAGCCAGCTGGCCCCCAAACTGTATCGCAAAGTATACGTACACTGTTCGCCGGCTTTACATTGCTTAACAGAATACCCTAGAGGAATCAGCTTAATGTCGTGTCCCACCAGAGTTCCCGTTGAAATCTAATCAGCAGTTCAGTAGATTAAGAGCTGAGGCCATCAGTCCCAGGAGCCCTGCCTTATAAATAAGCTCAAAAGACAGAGGCTGGGAAGTTGGTTGCTGATAAAACAGTGTGTCAGCATGGAGACCCGGGTTTGAGTCCCGGCACCTATATGAAAAAGGCTTGTTTTGGCTCGTGGTTATAGAGGATTCGGTGGTGTTTGCTTGGCTTCGTTGCCTTGCACCCGAGGTGAGGCAGAATATACTACCTTGGCAGGGGAGGTGTGCGTGAGGAGGCTGCTTACCCGGGAAAGCAGTGGGTGCTGAGGGTGAGATATTCTTCAGAGGTGCAGCGCCAATAGCTCACTCCGCTTGCCCTCCCAGTGCATTCATGTCCCAACAGTGCCACCAGCTGGAGAGACCAAGCCCTTGGCTCGGGAACCTGTGAAGATGTTTTCTAGTCAAACAATTCCTTGTCCTATGCAATGTCAGTTACTACCGCCAGAGTGTAGGTCAATGATGGAAGAGGAGGGACAGTAGCTACTCGGTGGGCGCGGAGTGTCCCCGGGGACACAAAGCTCTTTGAAACTAGAGAAAAGCCAGAGTGAATGTGAACACACTGGCTGCCCCTTTCGCATGGTCAGCTGACTGTCCCATGACCTGCACCTCTACCACAAGCATCTGCCTTCTGCGTTTGGTTGTTAGGTGCCCCAGAGAGTGAGAATGATTCAGTACTGGAGCCCAAGCATCAAATACCAGTTACCACTGACAAGGAAGTACATGGTCAGTCTTTTTGTTTTAGGCTCCTGTGGCCTGGAAGACTGCCCTTCAAGTTAGTGAGCTTCCTGTCAGGAGAGGTGCGCAAGTGGACGTGAGGGAGCTTGTTGATGGGATTTAGCAGCAGGTGAGTTGTCCGGACAGCACGCCTCCTCCTAGCCCTGTATCTGAACCAGCTTAGAGACCCTAAAAATCTAGTTCACCAGTTCACCTCCCACTGACTGTCTGCTCAGAGGCTCCACCAGGTAGTTATCACACAGCACACTCAGGGGGACTCAAAGGGGACACCTTATATCAAGGAGACAGTGCCCAGGCCCTTTGGCACTTTTCTCCTTCCCGGTCTGACACGGTATGGATGGCACCAGCCTGGTGTGCTGATGTCATCAAGGGGAGAGGACAGAGGCTGTGTGTGAGGCCGGTTTGGGGGTTTCTCTGTCTGGGCAGCTGGTCTCATGTGCGTTGGCATCTAATAAGCTTCCCGGGTGAGGCGACCCCACAAGGCCAGGCTTGGGTGGATAAAAGGAGACTGTTGTGACCTGGGAAGGGAGGAGGTTAAGGAAAGAAATAGAGTTGGTGCGTGGGGTGACCTTCAGAAGGTCTTGGGTGCATTAACCAGTGATTTTAGTCTTTTCTCCCCGGGCAGTTATGAGACTCAAAGACATTTTATAGATGGCAATATTATATTATTGCCTATCACTTATTACAGCTGCCAGCCCATTCCTAATTTTTAAAATTTATTATTTTTCATATTTATTTTTTGTTTTATCTGGGAAGAAGTCTGGCTACATAGTCCAGGCCGACCTGGAACTTGAGAGCCTCCTACCTCTGCTCCCAACTGTGGGGTCATAGCCGTGTGCCCCACACTCAGGCCCCCCAATCATACCCCACCCCTCCCCTCTCTTTCTCTAAGAACTCTGCTTGAACACTGGGCAGTAATGTACTCTTCCGGCAGTAGACAACAGTTTTATCCATGAGAAGTCCCTGGATGGCATGTGGAAGGCTTTGGACTTGGCCTTCCTCCTACTCCACCCACCCCTCTAAGATGTAGACTTGGGACCCAGGGGTGAAGCTACCCTTCTCGCTGTGAGGGACGGAAGGCGCAACCACCACAATCATGTTAGAAGGATTTTAGGTCTCTGGCAGCTTCTGGAAGCTGCTGACCTTGATGGTCCATGTGATGGAGGGAAACAGATCCTGGTTTAGTTAAGTGGCTGTGGTTAACGCGGGAGGCGGACCTAAGGCTAGCCAATACCACAAGAGTCAGAGAGCACACACAGGGGCTAGGGACATGTCTGTTGATAAAATGCTGGCCGCACAAGCACGGGCTCAGATACCAGTATCCAGATAAAAAGCCAAACGTGGTATCCTATGCCTGAATGCTGGCAGGAGAGACACAGAGGCAGGAGAGCCTGGAGAGCGAAGCTAGTAGCCAATTTAGCTCCAATGAAATACTCTGTTTCAAAAGACTAAGGTAGAAGGGTATGCCGGAGAGTTTTGTGTCAATTTGACACAAGGCACTTACCAGAGAAGAGGAAATGGTAATTAAGGAACTGATTCGCAGGCCAGCCTGTGGGCCATTTTCTTAACTAGTGATTGATACCGGAAGGCCCGGCCCACTGCAGGAGGCGCCATCCCTGGGAAGGTGGTCCTGGAGTTATCTAAGAAAGCAGGCTGAGCGAGCCCTCCAAGCAGCATTCCTCCGTGGCCCCTGCTTGAGTTCCTGCCTCCAGGTTTCTGCCTTGACTTCCCTACATGCTAGCCTATAAGCTATAAGATGAGGTAAACCCTTTCTTCCCCTAGTTGCTTTTGGTCATGGCATCTGTCACAGCAACCGGAACCTTGACTAAGACAAAGTGGGTGGAGAGATGGTTCAGGGGTTAAGAGCACCAGCTGCTCTTTCAGAGCACCAGGTTCGGTCCTAGCACCCACATGGTGGCTTACGAATATCTGAAACTCCAGTCCCGGGGGATCCAATAAGCCCCTTGGGCATTGCAAGAGCACGGTACACTTATGTACATTCAGGAAAAAAACCATACACATAAAATAAAAAGGTGGATAATTGAGGAAGATATATGATGTCAACCTCTGGCCTCTATAGGTGCATATTTACAAACACACACACACACACACACACACACACACACACACACACACACTGTTCCCTAAAGAAGTCATGTGTCCCAACCTCAGGCTGGGACCATAACAGGAATAAGACTAAGCAAATTGCAGGTGGCATTCAAGTGAGGACCTTGTTTGTGAGGGCATCTGGATCAGAGTGGGCCCTGAATCCAATGACCTTACAAAGAGTGGAAACGAAGGCCGTATGGGAGAGGGCTGGGTGGATACGGAGTCAGAGAGTAAAGGGGACACAGCCACAAGCTGAGGCTGGCCAGCAGTCAGCAGAAGCTGGCAGAGGCAAGAGGGAGCCTTCTCAGGCCACATGGCCTTGATCTCAGACATCTGAGTTCCAGAACCTAGGGCCTCAAGTTCTGTCATTTAAGGGCCCACAGTTGTGGCCATTTGTCAGAGAAGCCCCGAGAAACTAACGGATGAGGGGAAAGTGCCATGCCACGCAAGCTGCAGCATCTTCACAGACACTGAAGGACAAAGGAGAGTTCTTTTGCTACAAGGAAGAACCTTCCAGACAGACAGGTGGCAGGAACAGCCACATTCCAGTCCACGTCCTCAGTGGACGGCTTTCTGTCCCCTCTCCCACAATCCCGGAGCGAGGTAGAAATAGCAGATGCAGAGATGCTGCCTTCCTCACTTTCCATCCTGAAGACCCAAGCCTGCTGTCCAAAGTCTTGATCTCTGGCTGTCAGGCCCTCACAGCCCGGCAGGGAGCCAGAGGCTGCCTGACAGGAGAGCCTGCAGTGGATTCTGGGTAGCGAGCTGGGTCTGAATGTAGCATCTCTCTTCCTGAAGCTGGGATATCCCCCAAACGCTTCCCAGCTCTCTCCAGTTCCCAGTTCCTGCTCCTCAGCAAATGCCCCCGGCATAGAGGATGGCTCTGGAGGGCCCATTGCTGCCTCCTTCCTCTCCCCAGCTTCTCGAACCACTCCCTAGGGGTGCTCTGGGAACCCCTTACAAGAAACCACTTTTGCTCAACGCCTTGCTGAGGGTGAACTTGGAGAGACCCCAAGTCAAGATGATGTTGACCTTGGGATTCACCCCAGAGCCCAAACTAGAGGTGTCTGGTCCATGAAGCTGGGTGCATTTCAGCCCAGGTGCACCCTCAGGTCCAGGACCCTCACAGAAGAGCGACCAGCTCTCTGCAGCTGCGACAAGACTGGAGGGACTCAGCAGCCAACAGACCAGCATGGCAGCAGTCCTGATTTTGCAGCCTCTTGACAGTCATGCTGGGAAACAGAGAATGTTCTATCGCATTCTGTATTCAGTGCAACACCTGCCGTGCTGACTTGGACACTCTCCAGAAAAGAAAAGAAAAAAAAAAAAAAAGCCAGCTCCCTTCTCTTATTGCTCTGGCTTCTGCAGGTCTCAAGCCACTTGTCACTCTCTTTCTGCTAAGGCTCACATCTGTGAACTCTCAAGGAACGAGCAGAGGGCTATCGGTTCGGCCGATTGCTCTGGAGAGAGCTGCCTGCTGAGCCGCTGTCGGGTGAGAAATGACTTTGCCCCCACAGCTTTGCAAAATCCCATGCTGGAGCAGGGGTCAGCTGCAGAAGGGCCGTTGTCCAGTCATCACAAGCCTCCGCTTTGTTATCAGGGCTAGAGAGATCAATGCCATGGTATGAGGCCAGCCTTAGAAAGGCCCTGTCAGAATGTAGAAGCTACAGAGACACCCGGTTCTGCTAAATGACTTCCTTTGCTATTTTATTTCTGACTAAAAGGCATTGCCTCTGGATTTGCACATTTCTTGCAAAGGAAGCTTCCGGTCTTTGGAGAGGAAGAGCATTCAGATTATTAATATACTCATTTGCTTACTCATTGGTTTTAAAACAGGGTGCTCTAGAGTTGTAGGCGCAGGTGGCACCTGTCTGGAGTCGACTGTGTCACCCTGGCAAGTGCTCTCTGTGCACACTTAGACCATGCATCTCCTCAGGATGGGTCCTGTGATCCATTCCATCTTACCTGGAAGGAGGCGGAGGTTCAGCTGGCTTTGTGAGCTCTCCAGGGGCTGCCCAGCCTACAGCTGGGAGAGTCAAGCCGGGGCCAAATTGGAACACTCGCCTCAGTCCTACAGCTTGTGTGTCAATAGATGAGCGTCTCAGAACCTCCGCGTCCTCCTCTGGCAGGTGGCTATGCGTATAGCAGAAGCTTGAACAAGGCCAAGACATCATACAGTCTGCACTTGAGCCTTGCAAGACCCTAAGTGTTAAGTGTTTCCACCAGATTAGATATGGGAAGTTTTAAGACCCTCCCAGTAATGCAGGTGACCCGGACACATGCACTTCTGTTGTTTTGATTCTTTGAGCCTGCATCTATAGTGGTTCTTTGAGCCTGCATCTATAGTGCTCAGGCTTGAACTCTTACATTTGAGCCATCCTCCTGCATTGTCCCTCCAAATAACTATGACCCCGGGTACACACCACTACACCCGACTCCGTAGTGTATGTGTGTACGTGTGTGTGTGCGCATGTTTAGAGAAACACACATGTGTTTAATTGCATGTGGAGACCAGAGGTCACCTCTGGTGTCATTCCTCAGGTACCTTCCACCTTGTTTTATGAGACAAGGTCTCTCCCTGGCCGGCAGCTCACCAGACAGAGTAGGCTGGCTGAGCACTGAGCACCAAGAATCTTCCTGTCTCCCCCTTCCCAGCACCGGGATTACAAGCACCTGCCATTATACCCGGCTTCTTTATGTGGGCTCTGAGGATGAGACTCAGGTCCTCGTGGCTGTAGTTTACCAACAGGGCCATCCCCCTGCCCTTGTTTCTGAGGCAGGCTCTAGCTCCTGGCTCCCTGGTATGTATTTTGTATATAGTCAGACTCCAAGCTATATTTTGTATATAGCTTAAAAGTCTACCTGCCTGTCCCTCTACTACCTGAGAGAGCCAGGAATGTCCCTTTGGGGGCACTTGGCCTTAGAAGGGGTAAGATGGGAGGTTTGAAGGACCATCTGTCTCACTAGCTCCCTTTACAGGAAGAGATAGATGCTATTGTGGAATCTCACAGAAGAAGATCTGGAATGTTCTGGAGGATCCGATCATCCCCGCATTACCCAACCCCAGTTCATGTGTTTGGCCAGTCCCATCCATGAAGGGCCCTCAGCCCTGTCCTGTGGACCACCAGCAGCTATCTTTGTTAGGCTGCTGTGTGCCAGACACAAGGCTCTTTTCAGGTGTTGGTGGTACACTCCAAAGCTACCTGGAGGAGGCGCCATGGAATTAACCTCTGAATGAAGACCATCCTGACAGCAGGGAGAGATCTCTGGATTTTGCCCAGCACTTTATAGCTTTCAATGCATATCTCGGACAATGGGAAGTGTCAGGCTGGGCCTTCGTGGCAGTTGTTGGAGGGAACAAGGGACTCTTGTGTGTGCTCCCCTGTCCAGCCATGAAAGTGGCCTCCTGTGTGACAATCGCAGAAAGGCTGTGCTCAGCGGGGTGGCATTTAGGGAAGAAAGGCGGTGCCGGAGCCCTGGAGGACTGGCACTTCTGGAGCAGGGAGCCCTCAACACATTAGAGAAACAGCAGCCTGTGTGCTTGCTGCAGGAGGAGCCGGTGACCTAACACTTTGCCAGCTGCCAGTGTGTGTGTGTGTGTGTGTGTGTGTGTGTGTGTGTGTGTGTGTGTGTGTAGTGTTTCAGTCAAGGAAATCAAGATACACCAGGCAAAGGCCCTGAGGCAGCACAGGCAGGGTCAAGTCTGCTGGTTCCCCAGAAGCTGACAGTCTCAGACAGAGACTAAAACACTGAGGCACATGGAGGGAAGTCAGAGATCAGCTTGTAGAGGAGGCTGGCTCTCTCCTTCCACCTTATGGATCCCAGGGATCAAACTCAATATCACCAGGCTCAGCAGCAAGTGCCTTTACCCTCCCAGCCATCTCACTTCCCCTAAAGATGTTTAAAGATGACACTGGCTGTGGAGTGGCAATGGGACAGAGGAAGTCAACGGTGGATTTTAAGAAAGGGAGAGAATGGGGCTTGTGCAGCTTTTAGGAAGCCAAAGGACAAGCTAAGATGGGGTCCAAGAAGTTGCAGGCAATGAGCAACAGCCAGTCTGGGCAGGATGGTGTGTTCCTCAGCCTTAGGGCATTATGGGATGTGAGGGTATCACAGAGAGAAGAGGAAAAAGAAAAAGAAGAGGAAGAGGAGGAGGAGGAAGAAGAAGAGAAAAGCACAAACAAACAAACAAACAAACAAAAAACAGCTTACTTTGTTGCAGTGGAGTTGGAGATGGTCAGACTAAACCATCTATGCTATTTGAGCCCTCTGAACACAGCAACACAAGTTTTATGCACAGAACACAGAGGGGGAGCAGGATCTGGAGTGTGTGCCCAAGCCATGAGCCTCCAGGGAGAGCCAATTGAGTTATCCACCCACCACCAGCCTCCTAATCCTGCATCCAGCCAGGAAAGGACACGGCACGCTGAACATAGAACGTTCTAGAAGAGAAGCACTTGTCTTTCACAGATGAGCTGTCAAAGGGTTGTTACAGGAAGCCTTGAGTGAGTCTGGAGAAGCCATTTGCTCAACATTTAAATAAAAGAAGCCCTGAAGACCAGGAGAAGCCAAGAGCCCTTGGCACCTGCCTGTGGCTGTCATTTTCCCCAGCGACTGGTGCCCCCTGCTGGACGATTCTGCACAGGGCAGCCTGCCTGGCAGGCACAGCACGAAGCTCTTGGCTCTTCCACTTTGCATTCAGAACACAGGGGAAGTGAGTCAGTCCCGCAGCTTCTGCCCTTTATTGAGATGTCCACTGCCAAGCACTGCACCAGCAAAGACACAAACAAGTAGGACCACATGAGTGGCAGGCACACAGACCTCAAAGGTCATTGCCGCAGGAAGCTTCACACCAGATGTGGTGCCTTGCCTTACAGCCAATTGTAAAGCTGAGCACGGCTGCAGCCTTATGCAGCCCCCGCCCACCCCCCCGCCCCGGGAGACACATCATGTCCCAGGCTGTACATCAAAGCTGGTGTTTATGAGTTTTCCTGCTGCACATCCATGTACTGTCACGGGAACAGGTAGGGCAACAACTGAACTGCTGGGACTCGAGGGACAAAGCAGAAAGAGATTCAGACCTGGGGAGTGTGGTCCAAAGACCTTGGGATTTCCATTTTAAATCGGTAGCCTTTTCAACCTCAGCGGTTTCTGTCCATGGAGGAGTTTGACCCCAAGGGGACATGTGGCAGTGTCTGGAGACATTTTGTTGTTGTCTGCAGAGGGTGATGGTTTGGGTAGCTAGTGGGTCAGAGATGCTGGGGAAGAAGGAAAAAAAAAAAATCTTGAAAAGCTCGTGGTAGCTCCTAACTCCAAACAAACAAACAAAAAACCTCCCTATGTTAAAATATCAGTTGTGCCCAGGAGAAGCCCTGATCTACAGCCCCCAGAAGACCCCCACAAAGTCCTGGCCCTTTCTGCTCAGCACTGCCTTGGACCTGCATGCACCAGACTGAATGAGTCTTGGTTCCTGGAAACCATTCTTCCCAAGGCTCAGTCTAAAGCAGACAAAGGTACGCCTCCGTGCTCATCCTGTCTCCCAATGGTCTGTTTTGTACTCAACAACCATGTCGGGAAATGGGCTCCAACGTCATGCAGACAGGAGGACCCTTGGCTGTTCTCAGTGTGATGACAGAGGAAGCTAGGCTACACAGTGGGCCTGAGCAGCCCATTCCTCTTTTGCAGTGTTGGCAGCTGTCACTGACTGGCTTTGTACTGCAGTTCATGCATGCCGCTGTCCACGCTGTCAGGAGTCCCGTGACCCTAGACTGATCCAATGGTCCCTGGGAACGATGTGTCTGTCAGCAGCTGCCTCTATGATCCACTCTCAAGCAGAGCCCTCCATGCCAAGCCTCCCCCTTCATCATCACAGACACAGCTCCGGTGTTGGAAGCAGCACCGTTAACCCTTCCTCTTCAGTAGTGAATTCAGCTCTAGCTTAGGAGTGCAGTCAGGGAAGAATGAGGAGGCAGGACCAAACTACTACCCCCCTCTGAGTGATGGCTGCACCCCCTTCCCAGTGGCAATATTACTTGTGTGAGATCTGGTGCTCGAGAATAGGTGCTTGTTGGCTGGGGATGTGGCTCGGTAGTGGAGCCCTTGCCTAGTGGGCATGAAGCACTGGATTCAAGTCCTAATACCACAGTCAATAAAGAATAAATAATCAGTGCTTGCCATATTACTGGAAGTGGAAACCCTGTGAGATTTGTCTCTTCAAAAACACCCGTCGAGTGGCTCACCGTGCTGGAGACTGTCCTAGAGGCCAATGGCTGAAAGATGTCGTCTCTTCTCGTGAGGATGCCCTTCCAGTGGAGAATTCTACAAAGCACCATGGCACATCCTTTCCATCAGTGGCCAGTGGCAGGGAGACAGTACAGTTGGGCAAGGTGACAGGCTGCCAGGTGGAGGGAGAGTCCCTCAATGGAATGCCTAGGGATGAACTGCTAGGGACATGCCACGGGGACCGTGATCTGAAAAGGTCATGAGGGACAAAGTCCTGCAAAGTCCTGCAACATGCTAGGACCACTAAGTGCAAAGGCCCTGGGGTAGGAACGCTCTCCTTGGGGAGTTGGAGAAACAACACAATGCCCAGACAGAAATAAAGCAGCCCCGGCACTGCCCCTCTCTAAATGTTAGCCATCAGAATCCTGGGACGCAGTGAAAGGGGGTAAGCAGTAGGGTGGAACTCCACCTGGCCAATGGGATGGGTGGATCCACTCCCCACCCCCACCCCCACCCCAAAGATCTGTGTGTTGAGAGCCTGGCTGCCAGAGCAGGAGTGATTAGAATCAAGGCTTTTAGGGAAAATGAGAGAGCACTGGAACTCTGATCTCATCAGTCACTGATGGGCACCTAATGTGATGGGCTACTGGGAGGCGACCGGGTCCTGAAAAATGGAACCCAGTGGAAGGAGAGTGCATCTTTGAAGGCATATCCTTGAAGCTCCTTCTTCCTCTCCCAACACGAGGTGGCTATATGCTTCTAGGCTGCTTGTTGATGTTCAACCAAATGGCCAGACTAAACCTTTCCTCCTTTCAATTATTTCTCTCAGGTGTTTTGCCACAGTAGCAAAGCCCCAGTGTACGGACCCTTGCCTACTTTCTTTGTCCCATGAAATGGTTTTTATCTATTGCAGAGGTCTGAGGTTAGGTGACTTGGCCAGCCATATCCCACCAATTGGTGACAAAGCAAGAGGGGCTCTCGGGAAAGCCAGAAGGCATTTACCCACCCTTCTCTCGTGAGGGGCAGCATCGGGATGGCACCCTTTCCTCCACAACAGAGGGGGAGGACAGAGAAGAAAGCACAAACTCACTCAACAAAGTTGGGAGTGTCCGCTCATCCTTTCAGGTATTCCTGCAAATTGCGCCTATTTTAGATTTCATATTTTAGTTCAGCTTAACTGATACACAGGAGCCCAAGTGTGTACGTATTTACATCTTCATAGACTGTATGACGTTTCCACCGGGACAAAGTCCTCTACCCATACTTATCATCTCCTGTGACCATTCCTCCTCCCGTCCCGCTTCCGGAAGATGCACCGCAAGCGTGCTGTCAAGAGTCGCCCTTTGTGCAAAGCTTCCCGAGCCTTCCCTCTCCGTCCACACTTTAACTTCTACCCCGTAGCTTCCCTCCCCGCTTTCTCAGGTTTTAAGCGCATGGCATGCTTGGCTTTACAGACGGTATTTGGTTCAGGACGTGAGACAAGGGTTAGATCTGTGGGTACTCTGTTGGACCCGGGTTCTGGGAAAGGAAGCATCGGCGCGGGACTCCAGAGACTGCGGCTTCCCCTACTGCGCAGCCACCGCTCCGGCGGCGTCGCCCCGCCCCGCGTGGGCGAACCCACTCCCAGGAAGACAAGGGGGTGCAGCGAGTGCCGAACTCTGCGCCGTGGTTCAAGCCACGCCCTGGCCAATCAGAAAGTCCTGTTAACTCCCGCCTCCAGCCACCTCCTGGTTGGGCTGATTCTCCATAGACGCCAGGAGGCGGCCAGGGGTGATTGACAGCGTCTGAAGCCATTGGCTGAGCTGAGAGCAGTTAAAGAGCAGAACCCGCTCCGCACAGTCCCGCGAAAAAAGACGTTTTTTTCCCGCCTCCTTTTTCTATTGGGTCTCTGGAGGCGCCGAGTCTTTGGTAGTAACCAATCGAAGAACAATATGGAGGGAGGAGGCGGGTTGGTGAGGGTTGCCAGGAGCCCGTTTGGCATGACTCTTGGGACCAGAGGGTCTAGTGGTTGTGACCCAACTCTAAGGCCTGGACAGAAAGGCTGGGCCGGGAGCGGGTTCCACTCCGCCCGACTGGCACCCCTGAAGGCTGCTTGGAGCCTAGGGGCACTCTGTCCACCCAACCTTAGCGCCCGGGCCTCCACCCAACACGGCCTCAGGCCCTGGGGTCAGCTGTCCCCGAATCCTAATCCGCGTTCAGCCCCGCATCACTGCTAGTACCGGGTTGCTATGGTGAAGCTAGCAGCCAAATGCATTCTAGCAGGTGAGTGGTAAACGCGCTTGAACGCGTGGTCCCCGGAACCCGAGCCTAACTCAGGCAGGTTGGATGCACGATCGCGTCCACTGTCTGTCTCCCATAGGAATGGTTGCGGTGACCAACAGAACAGATTCCCAGGAGGGAGGGGGCTGGGAGTGGGTGGAGTCACGACACCCCCTCCGCTCGGGCACATTTGTAGCTGCAGCTTTGTCCCCTGTCTCGCCTATTCTGAGACCACCTTCACCAGGTAGAGTTACAAACTTGAGCCGGTGCGTCAGTACAAGCATGGACTGTACCCCAAAGTTAGGCGTCAGTGACGCTGGCTTCGGTCCCTCTGACATCAGGAAGATAAGGTGGGGTGTGCTGCCCTGCTGAGAGCGTGAACGTGGCGTTTCCCCGGAAGTAGGAATCTTGTTGTTGGCTGATATGGAAATAGCCAGCAGCACGTTGAGTGACATGCACAATGCCTTGAGCATGGAAGAGACTTAACCGGATAAGGTGCAGAGTGAGCGAGCTTTGTCCTCACACCTGTGGGCGTGCCTTGAGCCAGTGCGAACGTTCCGAAGGCTATTCGCTTTAGCTTGTGTGGGAACTGGTTAACGTGTATGTACCGAGCCGACACTGCCATGCCAGGGTAGGTTCTGTGTGATCCTGAGATTGCACCGGGGACTGAGTGGTGTTAGCTAGCTAGAGCCAACGTCCCCACCCCCACCCCCAAGGTCCCATACAGCACTGCCAGATCTGCTGGACTCCAGAGCTCCGCCCTTGGGTCCAAAGGGTTGGCTACTTTTCTTCGTGTTAGGACAACATCCTTGACAGGAAGCAACATAAGGGGGGGGGGGTACTCCCTCCCCCGTTAATGACTTTTCTGATTTGAAGACAAAAGGGTCAGGCAGAAAGATGAGTGACAGCCTTGACCCTCTTGCAGCAGAAGAGGGTCTCCTAAGTCTGTAGCTCTCGGGGCGCCAGGGGAGGCAGTGTTGTGTAACAGAAGGATGTGGTTGGTCCTCTCAAGGCACTGTTGCCTTGGAAAGTGTTCTGCTTCCGCATGGGTAAGTTGGGGACATCATCTTCTTCTTTTTTAAGTTAAGTGTCCTTTTAAGTGGGCGGCCCTGCCTGCTGTTCTTTGCTGCTTCCTCCTCAGCTGGTTAGCTCGCAAGGGACTCCTGTCACGAGCCACTCTCCTGGGATTTGCTCCCATGTCACACCCGCAGTGGAGGTCTCCCTGACGAATCCTCATCCTCACAGCCACCAGCCAGTCCAACATCATCCCGGACTGAGATGAGGAGAGCAAGGCCCAGAGCAGTGAAGACACTTAGCGCTGGTCTCGTAGCAGAGCTGTTTGATCCAGACCTTGGGTCCAGACCCAGGTGACCTGTCTGACCCCAGTCCTCTTGGCCCTGTGCCTGTCCCATGATTCCAGGCCCATTCATTGGTGGCTCCAGGCCTCCACACCAGCCTGGTCCTCAGTCTACAGCTTCTAGCTAAGGCCTCCAGGGAGTCTCTCCTTCGGGGACCAACAGACCCCAAAGGAAGCACATTCAGATTCTCAATCTCCACACCTCCCTTGCCACACCACACACACACACACACACACACACACACACACACCCCTCCCTAGCTCTTTTTCCTCACCCCTCACAGGCCCACGTGTTCTCTCACAGAATTCCCAGTCCACAGGTATCGTCGCCCAGTGGATGTCTGTGGAGCATCTACCACATTGAGTCACCGTGCAAGTCGAAATCGGCCTGTACAGCACCCTCTCCTGGAAGAGCCCAGATGTGCAAGTGTGAACTGTGGGTTCTTTCGTGTGTCGGATCGGAGGAGCGCCTCAGACATAGCTGCCGCTTCTTTGGCTTGAGACAGAGAGGAGGAAGAAAAAAAAAAAAAAAGCACAGTTGACACACATCTGTGTTTCATCTGTTTAACAAACAGCACTTCGTCCCAGACACAGGACCTACTGACTCATTAACTCTGGCAGTTCTGTGACCTGGGTACTCACTCCTGTTAGCCTGTTTTACAGATGCAGCAAAGGGGGTACAGAGAGGTTAAGTAACTCACACGGTCCCTTAACACACCGCTAGTGTGGTGCTGGGGCCTGGCCCCAAGCCTTAGCCTTTTCGGTGATGAACCATCTGTCTAGGGATGTGGGGACAACAGTCACGCTTCCCTGGAGTGTAGCGCTGGCCCCCTTGCCGATTACATGAACCTGATACGATAGCTACCCTGGTAAAGACAACAGAAGGACAGACGCCTTCAGAGGCCACACAGGAAGCCAGCTGAGTGCTGCCCAGAGAGAAAGGACAGGATTCAGACTTGGATTGGAAAGGGCGGGCCGTGTCTAGGGAACAGAAGAACCAGCAGGTGCAGCCAGATTTTCGATGAGGGACAGCTGGAGACGGTTGGGTGCTCGGCTAGGAGCTGACTTGAGAGAGTTGTGGGTTCGTGCGGTGGGCAAATGAGAAGATTGCAGCCAGTCTGTTTTGTGACTGTGTCTCTGATGAGGCTGAGCTGGTGTTGGTGGCCTGGGTTGTCAGGAAAAGTTAATGGCAAGCGGTTCCTGGTCTGAGAGTGGCCAGAGTCGGCCAGCAGAAGCAGAGGCACATAGCAACGGTGGAGAGCGGGAAGGAGCCACGGAGCCAGGCGCAGGGCTCTGGAGAGGGGCGGCGTCTGGCTGCTACAACATCCCATTCAGTCACCCTAGGGCCACATCACCACACGTGCTACATTGCCACCAGGACCTGTGTCCCCTGGCAGGGGACTCAGAGCCAGGTGCAACCCAGGCCATTTCTGGATTCAGGCCAGTTGTGGGGCCCGTGTCCTGGTGATGACTACACTCTTCATCAGCGACCGTTTTATAGATGTCAGGTCAGGTATCAGAGGCAGGGACACTGGGGTAGTCACGTGGGGGGATCCCTTTTTTCAGGGCTGGCTACAGAAGCCCTAAGAAGGGGTTCCCAGCTCTGAAGATGAAGCTTGAGCTCTTAGAGCAGCTGTGGGCGGTGGGGGAGGAGCTCAAGGTATCCACTTGAGAGGCAGCCCAGAACAGAAAGACCGAGATGACAGCAGGATGCAGGAGGAGGTGATGGCCGCATCCTTGGACAGCAAGGAGGCTGGTACACAGTGGCTTGGTGAGCAAGAAGAGTGAGATAGATGGAGACGTCGCTCCGGTCTGTGGTGAGACATGACCTTGGCTGTGGACAAGCAAACCACAGAAGACAGTGGAAGTCCCCACATGTGGCTGGAAACACAGCTAACTTGGGAAAGAGCCAGCCTAGGACAGCAAGGGTCAAGGAATGAGAGACCAGGGCTGTGGCTGGGTAGCAGAGCCCTTGCCTCACACGCATGAGGCCCTCGGCTTAATCCCAAGCTGAGGTGTGGGTAGCTGGGGCAGAAGAGACAAGATCAGAGCACAGAGGACAGATCCTAGCAATGGTGACGAAATAGGGCCTGTGCAGGGTCACCACAGCCACATAACAGGTGTGGGGCAACAGGGGTCTGTTGGCGGCTACCACGCCATCTAGAGAGTTCATGAGTGAGAACCCAGGAGCGGCCACCAGGCTTTACGAGATCATGAATAGCCCCAAATGGTGCCTTCCCAAGGCAGCCTGGTCTTCCAGCCCTGGCCATGGCCCCAGGGAACCCTGTAGGCAGCAAGCATGTGGGCTCACAGGCTCTCGAGGTTTCTCGAGTTCCCTCCGATGCTCTGCCTCTCAGCTGTGCTGTCTGGCTTTTTGCTTGTCATCCTGTTGCTCCTAGAGGCTGTTTATCAGTTCCCCCGCCTCTCCATGCTCGGATCCCTCCCCGTAGCCCACACAGGAGCTCTACTGCCAGCCTTGGTGACTGGCAGTCAGCAGAAAGATTCCTGGAATTAACCAAAACCAATCTGTGTGGGAATTTCCCAGGGAGAAAGAGCCAATTTCCTCCCAGGTTTAGGAGCAGAATGGGAGTCAGGATGGTGGGGGCAGGGAGGGACAGTCAGCCAGATGGGCCTGGTGAAGCAAGGCAGTGTTAAAATCCCAGACAGTCACCTGGATAAGCCCGGCTCTCTTCACCTGTGACTTCAGTGGGGACACAGCACGGGAGGGAAGGAAGTGAAGGGTTGGTGAGGAGGGCGAGGCCCGTGGCTGTTCTCTTCTGAGAAGCACCAGCAGGAAACCAAGTCCTGAATGGCTCACTCAGCCCTCGCAGAGGTGTCCCACACGGAGGCACCACAAGCTGTCATGTAATTGCCTCACAAGAGAAAATCACAGGCGGGGAAAAAGTCAGGAGCAGCCATGTCAAGAGCCACGGACTGGAGGAGTCAGGCAAAGGGAGCCGCTGTGAATCAGGGTGAAGGCGGAGGCCGTCCCAAATGCTGGGGGTCAAGAAACTGGGAATTGGGGTGGGGGTAAGGGCGGGGGCAGTGGTGGTAGTGACAGTGATGTGCCCAAGGAGCAGAAAGCAGAAAGCAGGTGTCCTGTAAAACTCCTGAGCAACGAAGTGAGCATCAGTATCCTGCTCTCAAGGCGGGAAAGCTGCCTGACCATGTAAAGCAGCCAAGTCAGCAGAGGTCAAGGCTGCAGGGACAGCGGAGAGAGCAGGGCACCCTGAGCTGCCCCCGCTGACAGGCCCGGAAGAGCCCCATTCGAAACTGCCCCCTCCTGTCTTGGAAAAGACCCAGGATCTGGGCTGGAAAACTGACAGGAACCTTTCTGATGTGCAGGTTTCCAGGGGCAGCGCAGAAAGGGAAGGGCTCGGCTCAGCTGGGCAAAGTGGCTGTAGGAAATGACTGTAGGGGGTGGGGAGTATGTGTGTGTGTGTGTGTGTGTGTGTGTGTGTTTGTGTGTGCGTTTGTGTGTGCGCGCACACTAGCACATGTGGGTGCTCCTAAGCCTGGCAGGTCAGTGTTCACCTGGCACACGGAGATGGAGGGCCTCACTTGAAAATGAGTTTTCGAGCAGCGCGTGCAGCCTCTCAACTTCCTCACTGTCAGTGCAGATGAGGGTGCCGGCAGAGGCTCAGCCGGGTGTGGGGCTCAGCCGGGTGGGGTCCCGAGCCGCCGCTCCCTTCTTTCTGCAGGCCAGACTCTCGAGTAAATTGGGGTTTGAACGTGACAGGTCTCCCCACAGGGGTTGCGCTTTGGCAGAAGATGTGTCACTTCCGTTGCCAGGGCTCCGAACCCTCCTTAACCCTTGTCCCTTTGTGGGTCACAGCCCCGGTTGACAGGGCTGTGAGGTGGATGTATGTGGCCTAGGTAAGCTTTAAAGAACTCCCAGACCAGTTCCCCTGCTGGCGACCTGCCTGGTCCCCACGGGAGCTGCAGACATTTGCTCTGAAAGCTCAGCCAAGCTTCTGGTCTCGAGGTGAGCACTCCAGAGTTAGAAGGGGGTGCTCGTGCCTGATGGGACCCAAGTGATAACTTTTCCTCCGCTCTCTCTGGCCTCAGGAGACCCAGCTGTAGGCAAGACGGCCCTGGTACAGATGTTCCGCAGCGACGGGACCCACTTCCAGAAGAATTATACCCTGGTGAGCTGGGGCCGAAGAGTCCCCGCCTGGCCACAGCGTAAAGAAACGTGGCGGTTGACTGCGAGAGGGTGATCCCTAGAACGGTGCCCTGAGAGGCCTGGGAGACTCAGTTTCTGCTGGCCACCAGCAAGGGACTGTCTTCAGAGGGGACTGACCAGGATATCACATGGTTGCCAGGCCTGGAGGAGGTCAGGGAGCTGGGAGTCCTCAGGGCCTCTGAGTTCTGCTTGGCTGGGACTGCTCCCTCAGTGAGCTGGGGCCTCTCCTCATCCTGGGATCACCCCACCACAGGGCCCTCTAACGCCTGTGATCTTGGTGTCTCCTACAGACAGCAGGCGTGGATTTGGTGGTGAAGACAGTGCCAGTTCTCGACACAAATGACAGTGTGGTGAGTTACAGCGCCCTGAAGCCCACTTGGGGCTGGGTTCCCTCCCTGCAAGGGACATGGAGCTGGGACACAGGGAACCTTTGAGGGAGGGCTCTGGGGGATTGATTGGGATGGCAGCCTTACCAGAAAAGAACTTGGTGTCTTTCTTTTATCTGAGTTCCTTTTCTTTTTCAACAATTTATTTAATTTTATTTTATGTGCCTTATTGTGAACACATCAGATCCCTTGGAATTGGCATTACAGACAGTGTAAGCTGCCATGTGGGTGCTTGGAATTGAACCTGGGTCCTTTGGAAGAGCAGACAGTGCTCTTAATCATTGAGCCATCTCTCCAGTCCTTACTTGAGTTCTTAACTGGATCCCTCTGTAGACTCCCACAAATCTTATGTCTCATGTCACGTTCATTTGGTTGCTCCCAGGGAGAAGGTCTGTTGCATTCATCACGTTCTTTTGTTTATTGTTTGTTTTTGTTTTATTTAAGACAGGGTCTCTCTCTGTAGCCCTGGCTGTCCTGGACTCGATTTATAGACCAGGCTGGCCTTAAACCCACAGAGACCCACCTACCTCTGCCTCCCCGAGTGCTGGGATTATAGGCGTGCTCCACCTCTCCTGGCTTTATCAGGTTCTTAAAGAGACCCCTGAGCAAAAAGCAGGTCCCCTGATGCCACAGGAAAGGCTGAGGCAGGAGCCACTGTACAGAGCAGGCTATAGAGCAAGCAGGGTTCAGAGCCAGGAAGGAGGTGCTACACCAGGAGGGGGCTCAGGATCTCCGAGGGGGTTCCAGGCAAGCGGCATCGTTAGCGAGGGCCTCCAAGAGGCCTGGGAAGGCTGGGGGCCTTGTGGCCAGAGCACACGTTCTCGGTCTCAGAGCAGCGACAGGCCGTCCTACTTTAAGCGTCTTGCCCGGGCCTCATCCGTGACCTCCTTTGCCAAGAACTGTTATCCGACCTGAGAGTCCGTTTGGTTAACAAAGCACACAGCGGCCTTCTGGACACCAGAACGCTTGTCAGACTGCTTGGCGGTCTGTCCCGCCAGGTGGGCAGGCAGCTGGCTCCCATGGTTTTTTGTTTTGTTTTGTTTTTTTGTGCTTACGGTTGAGAAAGGTGAGCCACCTACCACCCAGGTCACAGCAGGTAGATGGAAGCTAGACCTCTGCCTCCCGGGCACCCTGGACTGTGCTCGCCACCTCTCTGGAGCCTCGGAGGAGACAGAGCATGTGTGAAAGCACCCATGCAAGGGCAGGTGCACTCTATCTACCCCAAGCCGAACGGGCAAACCTTGGCTTGGCTCTCCCCAAGTTCTCTTCTGACACGCACTCTTCTGGTTCCAGGAACTCTTCATTTTTGACTCAGCCAGCAAGGAGCTGTTCTCTGAAATGCTGGATAAATTGGTGAGTAGTGTGTCATTTTTTTCCCCTACCTACCTTCACCACCCACTTCTGCCCAACCCTTCTCCCCCATGGCATTCCCCATGGTGACACACTGGGACTATCGGAAGTGGCCAGGCACGATCCTTCAAGGGGCATCCCTCCTAGCTGGGGCTTTGAGCCACGTGGCAGGTAGATGTTCCTGCTTGCCCATCACGGTCACCTCCTGCTCTGGAATGTACAAGGAGCCGTGGAGCTGGTCAGTCCTTGAAGCTGCTCCCCGCCCCCAACCCCCGCAAGCCTACTGGTTTTGAATGTCCCCTTCTGAGGGTCTTTCAGCCCTCCCCCAGCCTCCCAGGACAGGACCACCGATCCCTTCCCCTCTACGGAGGCCTAGAGCCAGGCCCGAGGCTCTGCCCTTTCCCCTATAGAAGGATCAGAGCATTGGTCTTGTTCTGCCAAGCTCTCCAGAGCCCATCCTGGGCGAGCCTTTCAAGGAGACTAGAATGTCTTGGCAGGCCCCACAAGGTCACTTGACACCCCAGACAAAACAGGGCCTAATTGTACAGGGGGCTAGTACCCAGACCCCATGCACCGGAGGGAACGTTCACAGCCCAGGCAGGGGCAGCCTGTGACCTTATCACACACAGGCTGGTAGTAGGATCTTTGGGGCCTCTGAGCCATCCACAAGGTCCGCAGCCCTCAGCCTGGAAGCCTGGCTCTTCACTAGGTGACAGAGGCCCCTCCAGGTGTTAGTGTAGTGTGCACTAGGCTGGTGGCAATGCCACGGAAGAAGCCAAAAATGTCCCCAAGTCTTGAAAAGCCCACCCTTATGAAGAAGATGCAGGCAGACCTAGGCCCAAGGACTAGGCAGCGAAGGAAGGTGCACTCTTTGCGGCCTGCAGTTTAGGAGAATGCCATAGCCTCGTGGTGGTGGGCTCCCAAAAGAACTGTGGTACGTGAACTAGTGGAACCACGAGAGACAAGAGAGGGCTTCTGGGTGGTAAACAGCCCCGTCTCAGCAGCTTGACTGCTCCTGGAAGCTGTCAGATGCAGCCATTTAACACACGCTCTGAGCCATTTCTTCAGTCATAACAGTGAGACTCTGCCAGACAACCTCGCTGATTGGGGCATCTCAGTGCTGCACAGGCAGCCCCTGAGGAGAGGTGCCTGGTAGCCACTGCCCTCTTCTGGGTAGCAATTCCCCTCACCCAGGTTCAAGGTTCCCTTTCCCAGGTGGGAATGTTTGTCCCACATGAGTGCCACTGAGCCTGGCCTCCTCCATTTGTTCCGTGGTGCACTGCGGCCATCTGTGAGTGTGTTTGACAGTTTCCCAGCTCACATACCCCCATCACCTGCCTCTCTGAAAGCCTGGTTTCTCCCCCATCCAGGAGTCCCTGTCACATCCCTGAAATGTGCTTCTCCTGTCTCATGCTTAGTGGGAAAATCCCAATGTCCTGTGCCTCGTCTATGATGTGACCAATGAGCAGTCCTTCACCAACTGCACCAAGTGGCTGGAGAAGGTCCGGGCCCAGGCTCCGGGTACCTCCCTCCCAGGTAGGAACTGTGGAGAGCCCTTTTTACAGCCACACCTCCGTCCTTCCACTCAGGGGCCTCAGCTCACAGCGCAAGCTATGTTGGGAGCAGGACAAGGGCCTGAATCCCTTGGTCTTTGACTTCAGTGTCCATCGAGGTGCCCTTGCATTGCTGCTTCATGGTTTTCAAAGCTGCCCCAAGCCTGGGTGTGGGGAGATAGTGCCACCCACCAGGCAGAGCTGGGAGAGCCGAGACAATCAGGAGGAAAGTGCTGTATTCCGAATTGACGTTTCCAGAAAGCTAACTCTAGGGAAGAATCCCTCATTTTCTCCGGTTCTCGGCACAAGTTACATTCCAGCCCCGTTGCCACTCCTGCACGCTTTCAATCAGTTTCTTTCTCATCCCTGTGTGAGATCAACAAATTCTCCTCATTAGAGGCCAGGGAAAGCGGCCTCCAGAGACGGGCTGAGAAATTAGCACAGCCGAGGCAGCTGGGAATGGAGCTCAATTACCTGAGTCCCTGACTCTGAGCCCAGGCCCGAGATTAGCATTAATGAGCACGTCCGATGTTGGTTCCATGTGCTGGGAATTAGCACAAATGCCCCTCTAAACTTGATCCCAGGCCTGCCTGGCGCTTACAGCCCTAAGGAGGTGAGGAGCATAGTTATATCTGAAGCCATGAGACAACTCTGAACCGAGCTACGTGTGCACAGCCACGGCCAGTCTGTCCTCTGTGGCCCCTGGGGACCTTCCCCACTGGCACACACCACCTCAAGTGTGGGCCTGATACATCACACACCGCTCTCTCTGCAGCCGACCTCCCATAACCCTGCGGTTATTTCTTTTGAGCAGGGGTTCTGGTGGGAACTAAGACAGACCTGACTGGCCGACGCACAGTAGATTCTGCACAGGCCCAGGCATGGGCACTGGGCCAAGGCCTGGAATTCTTTGAAACGTCTGTGGTGAGTACCCTCACCCCCTGAGCCACTGACCTGGTGGAGCTCCGTGCTGGAGTTCACATGACCTTCTATGCATCTAGTGGTCCTGCCGCCGGAGGCAGAATCTAAATCAGAACCGATGCTCACATCTTCCCCAGGACCTCTGCTCGGCATAGGTTGTGAAAGTCCTCTGTGTGGCACTGTGAAGGAGGGCAGACAGTCCACCCTGGGCAGAGCTCCGGGCATCTCTCTTGGAAAGACTTTGAAGTGGGAGGTGTTCCATTTCCCTGACCCTTGGGTGCACATACCCTTGGTTCTTGGTTTCAGAGGAGCCTACCGGATAGTTCTTTGAGAGAGGAATTGGCTCCCAATTCCCAATTCTGGGCCCGCATGACCAGCACGCGCCCAGCCCCAGCTCCTCATGCCCATAGCAACATACAGTGTCATCTTGGATGTAAGCACCCTCTTAGAGGGGGGGTGACGGGTGACTGGCACCATCAGGGCTGTCCAGCATAGTGACACAGAAGCCTTCTAACATCTGCAACTTTGAAAGTTGTGACTTCCGGACACACGATTCTGTCCATGCAGGTTGGATACCCCTTCTGGGTCTTCCACCACAGGCATGGGGACGGCCCAGATGCCACACCCTCACACGCAGCCACAGCCCTCACTCAGGAGCCTTGCCAGGGAGTCCTGTTAGGCCTGCAGTGGCTCTGTTGCATGAGGTCTCACTTTAGGGTCTCCAGACCCAATTCTTTGGCTTTCCAAAGAGGTTATTGGGGGCCATGCATACCCAGACAAGGCATAGCCTTAAGGCTGAGTGTTCTGCCTTCCGAGGTCCAGGAGCTGACCTGGCTCTGGGTCCATGGGCATGCGCTGTCCACCGTGGGACCCTGAGCTTTTCACCTGTAAATACGGGGACAGGAAGCTGCCCTTTGCTGATCATCATGCATATGTAAGACATTTAGCACAAAGTCTGGCTCTCAGTAAACGCTCAACACGCTGGTGTTTTAAAACAAGTGATTTCCTAGTACGGCGTTTTCACTGTTACTCCTTCCTAAATCCCAGAACAAGTGGCTGATACAGAGATGGATGCCTCGAGTCCAATTATCACAATGTTGGATTAATGAAATCCAAACGAGAGAGCTGTCACTACTCAGGGCTCCCAGGCTGGGCCGTGCCGCACACCTTTGGGCGAGCACTGAGCCATTTACCCCCGGCTCTCAGTAGCTCCCCATCCCCTCCTCCTCTACCTTCATCAGTAGCACCTCCCCCCTCCCCAACACCCCCATCTCCTGCCCCCAACACATCAGTCACCCACCCAAGGCTACTGGTCAGCTCCCTTCAGGTGTCAGGAAGGCTGTGCATAAATTCTGCTTGAAGAGGCTGCGGCTGAGCGCCCGGTATTAACTGCGCGAGTTAACTAGTCCCCCCTGAGTTGCCGCTAACAGGAGCGCCACTGGCGGCTCGGTTAAGAAAGCTGTAATTAAAAAGGGAACATAACCCCAATGTGGTTTGAGATGCTGCCGAGCCCCACGCCCCCTCCCATTCCTCCGAAGGGAGAGACTGCCGTAGTTCCTTGGCCCTTAAACGCTCCTCTGCATCTGACATTTCTAGCCATCCCCTCCCCCCCCAAAAAAAAGTCCAAAAGGAGTTCTTTGAACAAATTTTAAAGAATTTTCAAAACCCACCGTTTATGGCTAAGGAGGGATGGCTTATAGAGTGCCAGAGCGAGGCCAAGTCCACTTGTCCATGGGGAGGGCCTAACGCCTGATTGGGATTGCACAAATTACCTTTTCAGCAACCTGACAAGGCAGCTGTTCCTGGCTCTGTTGCTCAGTCATCAGACGGATTCGAGAGAGGTTGTGTATCTCCCCCCTCGTACAGGAGGAATAGAACCCACCAGAATGCAGCCCTGTCGAGCTGGAAGGCTCAGGTCTTGGCCTTTCACCCTTGACCCCTCACCTGACCTGCTTGGAGGCTCCTCGGCAACAGAATTTTAAGTCAAACCAAGGGTTTGCCTGAGTCTACTCCAAACGTCGCCTCCCGGCAGCCCGCTCTGTCAGTGTTCAAACTGCACGCAGGATGATAATTAGTCATCGGATAAAAGGGCTCTGTCGCTGGCGGGCCCCCTTAATGCGTTTGGAAAATGGTTCAATTTCCATCTATTTCCAGGCACTCCATGGTGTCTGTGGAGGCTCCTGGGCGTTAAGTTCCCTACGTTTTATGACGGGTCCTCCCAGCTAATGCTTTGGAGAGCTTTTGACTTGGTCTAAAAACTCTCCCACTGAGCTTTCACAGGCCTCCTTCCCTCCACTCGGCGCCTAAGGACACTTAGGTGGTGGTGGGGCCATTCGGTGACATTGACCGCCTGGGACATGGCAGCCACACAAGCAGAGGCCCTCGCGCCTGTGTGGAGCCTAGCACAGGTGCTCACACCGGGCCGCACACTGACCACCTCTCCCGGCACGCTCCTGGCACCGGGCCCTGTTTTTTCTTGGCCAACAGCTCCCCTGCTTGCTCCTGCTGCTTTCTCCCTTGCTGTGGGGGAATTAAGGCAGCTCCCTCCCCAGGCCTGCTGCGCTTCTGTCCTTTTTACGGCCACACCATATAAAAGTTACCGGCCTGGGATCGGGATACACTGTCCAGCTAGGCCACTCCACGCTCCCGGCTTCATCCACTCCTCCGTAGAGTGCAGCCACACTGACTTCTGTGATATTCCTCCCATTTCATCAGAGACACTTCAGTGCCTCTCATGGAGGCTGTGCCTTTGCCAGCCGCTGAAAAGCTTTTCAGACAGGCCCTTGTACGGTCTTAGCTGCATCTCCTTTTTTTTTTTTTTAAGGCCCGGATGCTATGGTGGTGTGTGCCTGTAATCCTACCCCTTGCGGGGCTGAGGTGGGAAGATTAAGAATTGAAGGCCAGCCTGGACTGCGTAGCAAGGCTCTATCTTAAAATGATGATGGTGTTGGGGGTGATGACGGTGATGATGATGATGATGATGATGATGATGATGATGATGATGATGGCGGCGGTGATGATGACAGTGGTGATGTTGGTGGTGGTGATGATGGATGGCAGCTAGGGATATAACTCAGGTGGAAAGTGCTTATGTAGCATGCAGGGCACTCCGAGTTTGATCACCAGCACCAGGGTACATACCTGTAATCCCAGAACTCCAAAGGTAGAGGCAGGCAGATCAGAAACCCAAGGTGAAAGGGACCTTATCTCACAAACCAAACAAAAAAGCTGTCTGAGATACAGGCTCCTGCATTGCACCCCCTGGTGTTGCAACATTAGGCCTGATTAAAAAAAAACAACAACAAAACAAAACACACACACACACACACATACAAAATCTTGGGGACAGGAACACAGGAAAAATAATAAAGGTACCTGCATTGCAGGTGAATAGTGGCCACGATGTCAGGAGGGTGCTCTGTGTGCGTGCTCTTCCTCCCGACAGCCCCTCTGACCTCACCTTGGGGGGCCTGCCATTGGCCACTCTCAGGTGCAACCTAGGGCAGGCTTCTTAATTTTCCCAACCCTCTGTGAAATAGAAATGGGCACCTTTAGTCATGTAAGGCAAGCACCCAGCCAGTGCTGCCCAGGGGGTCAGGGACCCCTGTTAAACCTCCAGCAGAGAGCCGGCTTTGCCATGGTGTCAGAGATGCCCTCCCCACCCCCCACGGGAGGAGCCATTCATTCTTGTTGGGATCTGGCACCATCCCAGAAGTCTCAGCGCATTCCTCTCAGATATTCCTGTTCCCACTTGGCCTTGCTCCTACCCCATGACTGGTCCCTGGAGTAGAAGGTCCCTGTTGCAGCCTACCATCTCGAGTAGGCGGTTGTGTGTGTTCTGCCTTCCCTGGCTGTGCCTTGTTGCCCTTGTAGCTGTCCTCCTCTTCTCCCCTCCTGGGGGCAGGCTACGGCCAGGTTCTTCCCTGTAACACATCTGTCTGCTGTTCTCCTTCAGCCTTTGGACCCCTGTCAAAGCTAAGTAAGGGGACTCATCTTCACACCCTCCACACAGAACCCTAGTGGCCACAAGGATCTCCACAGATAGACCTCAGCCTAGACCCTGCCCCACTGTTCCCTTGCCATGCAGTTGTCCAAGTGTCCCTTCGAGCTCAGTTTCCCTGTAAAATCTGCTTTGTGACAGCAGCTGCCCAAACAGCACCTAGACACTCTTGGACACCCAAGTGTCAGGAGCCGGAAGGGAGGGGCGCCTGCAGCAGGGGCCCAGCTTCCCCAGATCATAAACTCACGGCCCCCTCACTTCCCCCACAGAAGGAGATGGACAACTACGAAGCCCCATTCCACTGTCTGGCCAAGCTGTTCCACCAGCTGTACCGGGAGAAGGTGGACATATTCCATACCCTGGTGTGAGGCTACAGTGAACTGTCCCACAGGGCTGGCTAGGCTGGGCTCGGCTGCCTTGAACCCGGGAGACCTTCATCTCTCCAGGAGACAGAAGACGGAAACACCCGGAGCTCCTCAATATCGCCACAGCTTTCAATAAAACAGGGAGAAAGAAGAGCAGTGTCTGCTTCCGTTCTTAGTTGGGGCTGTGCCTTTAACCACTGCTGCCCTGACCAATCACAGGGTACACCTGACCCCTGTTTCTGCCCTCCATGTACATGCCTGCTCTGCAGGCCCCCTGTAGGCCTTCAAGAGAGAAGGCAAATCCCCGGCTGGTTTGGAAGTACTTGTGAGCTGCCACAGCCTCAATACATGCGATCACCCCTGTCTGGAGGATCTCCAAGCACCACGCTTCCTTGAGGGGGCTCCTGTCCCTGGGAAAGACAGTGACCTCTGCCTGCTTCCCTGGGTGCCCACTGCTCAGCATAGGGTTCAGCCAGCCTCTCCCAGCTACAATGCTGAGAACCCACAGACAGCCGGGAGCTGGTCTCTTCCTGTAACGGCCACCTCTATCCGCTCCAGTGTCTGGAGCTGTGTCTGCCTGTGCACTGAGCTGGACTGCTTTTCACGCCATCGCTGCCGCCAGTTTAATCCTTCTGAAACCCCACTTCACCCTGTCACGCCCCAGCGATGGCCTGTCCACACCAGGGCTGTGGCTGCAGCCTGGCACCTGAGGCCTCCTAGGGTTATCAGTCTTCCCTGAGGATCCCTAATTCTTCCATGACCCCCTGGCCCACAGAGCTTTGTCACCTCCCGTCCCCAGACCACTTTATCATGGGAGAGTGTGTCAGGCCAACAGAACTAGCTAGGGACGCACAGCCCCTGGCGTGCCCCTGTGATAACGGCCACAGTGGCTCTGGTTGCTGCTGGTGACCCAGCACCATCTCTACATGAGCTAAGCGCATTACATGCATCCGCCAATTCTGTCCTTACAGCATGGAGTCTGTTAATATCCCACTTTTACAAATGACAAGCTGGAAGGAGAAAACTAAGCTCAGCCAAGGGGCAGCAGAGCCAGAACGCTCGACACCGGAGCCAGCAGCTCCTAGTTTCCCTCCTTCCTCCCCTTGAGCTTGGCAGGAGCTGTGGAGGCCATGCTGCCTGCAGAGGGTGAAGGTCAGGCCTCTTGCCAAGGTCACAGGAAGGAGAGACAACTGTGTGCTGGCTATCCAGGCACAGAGCGGCAGCCAGCACCCACACGTCACATCTCCCTCCCTCATTCACATCTCCATAGCGTGCACTGACCATGGCCACTACAGAAAACCACAGCTGAGGGCTGACTACAGGCCAAACACACGTCTAGACACTGGCAATGCCAGGCCACGGAAGGTCCTCAATGTACAACCAAGAGAACAGGAAACATTTCCCATCGCCCTAAAACTGGTTGCTGGGACCCCGAATCTAGCCAGAGAGCCTGTGCTACAGAAACCATGTCGTAAAGGTCACTTGCCTCCGTGGCTGCCCTCGGCCACCTCTGACCCCTCTGCTTCCCACTCTGCCCTTCTGTGAGATCAAGGTGGCGGAGGCAGAATAAAGATCCTAGTGAAGGAAGTCCTCAGACAGTCCTGCGGCTAAAGCCTCCGCCAGTAAGAGCTACTGGCACTAGGCTCCCCTGCTAGAGGCCAGGGAGGCTGCAGAGCTGGTGCCAGCTGCAGGCTGGGTATAGGTGCCCTTGTAGGAACGCAGGAACGGTCCTTGCAATTGGTTTGCTTCTAAGGACTCTGAGAAGTGGGGGAGGCTCCCACTTCCCAGAACACCAGGGACCTTGCAGAGAGCTCTGATGGGGACATACGAAAAGGAGCCATGTTCAAGCCGTGTGGCACTGGGCAAAAGCTGCTTCCTACCTGAAAAGGGCCAGGGGGGGACTGTTCAGCTGACAGCTGAAGGGGTCATGGCTGCCTCCTACTCTTGAGGGGCACAGACGTGCCAAATCTACAGAGACTACAGCAGACAAAAGCAGACCGAGGGTGGACCTTGGGGAGTGTGCCACTCCTGTGGCACCCCAGAGAGAGAAAGAGAGGACGCATGCTTCCCTCCGCTTCCTAGGAGGAGATTTGAACAGACCCACAGGCTTCAAATTGGCCGGTCTAAGGCATAATGAGTGAGCGTGCCTGACCACGCTGAGGAGCCTTGGCGAGCGCAGTGGGAATGGAGATCAGCTGAGTTTTATGCATGGAGAAGGCACAGGGGTTGGGTGTTGAGCCTATGGGGCTAGGTTTCCTGGCAAACTGGTTCTGCCGGTAAATAAGATCCTTTCAGACAGTACAGATGATAAAATGGAGCTTTGGTAGCTGGGAGTCGGGGTAATGGGGCCGGGTTGGATGGGACCCCAAGGAGAAGGAATACTGACACCGAGATCAGTCCTCATGTGGCTATCTTGGGGCGCAGCTGTGAGCAGCAAGGACGGAAGGTGCAGAGTCTCTGGAGCCTTCCAGTGGGGGAGCTACTGGCCAACGAGGACTAGTCCAGGGCGTGCTGAGGAAGGAAGCCAAGGGAGGTGGGTCGGCAGGGGCCTGGGTGGGAGGAACGTGGGCCTGTGTCCAAAGCAACAGAAGCCAGTGAGGAGAGTCAATGTGGCTCTTCTTTCCTCCTGGGGCCAGACACCATGGTGGGAGGCTGGCAAGTGCTTTATCCCTCTGAAGATGTGCTGTCCGTGAGCAGACACTCACGGTGAAACTGTGGGTGCAGGTTGTATTGGTGGGAGGCAGAGGCCAACGTCAAGGGTCAAGGGTCTTCTCTGTCCCTTTCCACCTTACTTTGAGACAAGGTCTCTCGCTGAACCTGGGACTCATAGATGAAGCCAGGCTGCCTGGCGGGCAAGCTCCGGATATCTGTCTGTCTCACTTGTCTCCCTCTCCCCAACCCCAGCAACACTGGTTACAGATGTGTGCGTCTGTGCCTGGTAGTTACATGGGTTTGTGAATTTGAACTCAGGTCCTCACACTTACACAGCCGGCATTTTGCTGAGTGAACCGTCTCCCCAACGTCAGGTCTCTTTGTCCTGAATGTGTGTGAGTGCCTGCTGTGTGCCAACCCTCCCGCTGAGTGATGTCTATGCTCAGAGCTCGTGTTCCAGGGGGTTGGGCAGGAGGTTGGGTGAAGCAGGTAAATAGTACCTGCTGTCAGGGGCTGAGAGAGCAAAGGAGGACAGAGGCCCTGTAGAGACAGGATGAGGGTTGTAACGTGAAATGGGGAGGTCAGAGAAGTCCTCAGCATGAAGGTAGCATTGAAGCTTTGAAGGTGGGCAGAGTCGCTGGCACACTTGAGACATACCTCCTTCGTGACCCTCAGAGATGGAGCCTTTCCTCTGCAGTGATGGAGCCTTTCCTCTGCAGTGACCAGGACAGGGACTCAGCCACGTGAGCAGGGAAGTTTTCCCTCTGCATGGCGCAGCTCCTGCCCTACAGTGGCCAACAGTCTGTAGAGAATGATGAGCCAACAGTGAGCTTCTAACCTCTGAGGATACCTGCAGCACCCAGCCAGAGTTTCCTGAGAGAGCCCGCGGAGCACAGCGGCCCTGGGAAATGGGGAGAAGGCTCTGTCCAAGGTCCTGTCCTGTTCTGACACAAGCTCTGGGGCTTCCTGAAGCTGGCCAGCAGCCATGCCCTCAGCTACCCCTTTTTTGTTGTTGTTGAGACAAGGTATTTTGCAGCCCAAGCTGGCCTCAAACTGGTGACGTAGCCGAAGATACCCTGGATCTCTGATCCCCCTGCCTTAACCTCCAGGATGCTGGGATTACAGGTGTGTGCTAAGGTGATAGGGCTTAAGCCCAAAGCTGTGTGCCTGCCAGGCAAGCACTCAACCGGTTGTGCTAAATTCCAAGCCTTTGGCTACTTCTCTTCTTCCTACAGAGAGAACTGGGGAGGCCACACAAGTGGAGTCATGTCGGATCCAGTGTTCAAAATACCTCCCCACCCCAACACATACACACACACACACACACACACACACACACCCGGCTGTCCTGCTCCTTTCAGGAGGGGTCTCCCCAGACTTGGGGTCTCAATATGACCCTGTTTCGTGCTTCAGAAGCAGCCCGGGGGAGGTTTCTGTGGTTTGGGTGGTTTGGGTGAGGTTCCTGGGTTATACACGGTCTTCTGCAAGGAGGCGAGCACTTCCAGGCCCCACTGTGAGCACCAACACAGGTTGAGCTGTCCCTAGGATGAGCAGGATCACAGAGTTTTGTTTTGTTTTTAATCCAAAACAGAAAAGTTGGATTGTTCCGGAAGGAAGGTGTCAACAGAAATGACTCACCTGGACATGCCTTGGACCAACCAGCCTGGGAGAACAGGAGAGCGGGCAAAAGTGCTCGGAGGCAAGGCAGGAGGTGCTAGTATGCCCAGGCCTGGGAGGAGAGCAGACAGGTGAGGCGGGACCAGGCTCTCCAGCATTACCAGAACCTAGGGAGTGCGTGTCAGTACAGCATGGAGATGCTACCCCCGCCCTCACACATCCTTTTCCTTTGGAACATCAATTGATTTTTTTTAAAGCGTGTTACCCTCTATTTACTTTCGAGACAGAGAAAACAGAGAGAGAGTGACTTCTTCAGATTCTAAGTCGTTAGTGACGGAGGTGGGATTAAGTGCTCTGCCTGCCGCCCTCGGTGGATTTCATGATATTTATGTATAATGCTGCTCCTTCCCTCTGCCACCCCGCAGGTAAACAGAGCTGATAAATATGAGGGCGACGGTGGCAGAGAGCTCACTTCCCTCCTCAAAGGCAACAGGAGTGCGGAGGCTCATTAGGAGGAAATATTGAGCGGGCAGTTTTGCCTCCCGCCCATGATTGGAGAGCAAAGCCGGTTCTCACCAAAGCCATTACTTAAGTATCTGTGGGGGGTGGGGAGGTGGGGAGAGTTTGGAGTGGACATGGGGCAGGAGACCAGGAGAGCTTGGCCTGTGGAGGTCTGTGGTGGAGGGACTCTGTCCTTGCAAAAGCCACTGGGGGGTTGATGAGAAAAGCATTTACTTCTCCTCCAGAAGGGTTAGGATTAGGATTGTGTCTGTGTGTTCTTAGACAAGGTTCTCACCTTCTCTGATTTTTAGCCTCCCCACCCATCAGATGAGGGAATCACCAACGTCGACAGTGTTTGTGAGGATTTGGACATATCTGGCCTCTGTTTAGAAGGTGCAGTCTTACAGGAAATACTCAAATTTTCAATGATAATTGTCGTTTGCTGAGAAATATGAACACATATGTAACTACAAAAAGAGGAAAAGAAGCCAGCTTGATGGTGTACACCTGTAGTCCCAGCACTCAGCTAGCTGAGGCAGGAGGATTATTGCAAGTGTGAAGACAACTTGAGCTACATAGTAAATAACGAGACACAATGAGACCCTCTTATAGATAAATAGAGAGATAAACAGAGCCATTGAAGGTAACAATGAAAAAAATGGAAGCCTTCTCTCTCTCCTTCTCTCTGTCTCTGTCTGTCTCTCTCTCTCACACACACACACACTGACCAGAGGTATGTGGCAGGAATCTTCACCCTTCTGCATGTAAAATACATACAGATTTCAAAACCAAGCAACCGAGTCGCTGCCATGTGTACTATTGGGAACTTAGCTCTTCAATTAACAGTGTCTTTCATTTTCTTCCCTGTGTAGCCCAGGCTAGCCTTGAATTTAGTGCCCTCTTGCCTCATCCTCCCAAATGCTCACTACATCATACCCAGCTTGACTTTAGAGTAAATTGTAGACATGATTTTAAGTTTAAAAAAAAAAAGACTCTGGAGGGACAGCTCCATCAGAAGAGGGCTTACAAACATGAGGACCTGACTTCAGATCCGTGGCACCCATGTAGAAGCCAGGAGCAGTTATGCAGCCAACACTGGAGGACTAAAGAATGGTGGATAAGTGGGTTCCTGAAGCTCACTGGGCCAACCAATGAGTTTACTGGCCAATCAGTGTGTTCTAACCAATGACCAAGAGACCCTGTCCCTAAGTAGGAGGTGGAGAACCAACCACTGAAAAAGACACCTGAAATCAGCCTCTTGGCTACAACACACACACACACACACACACACACACACACACACACACACAGGGGTGGGGAAGGGTAGTTGGAAGTTTGGGGTTCTTTGTAAACTCAGTTATGTTATGTAAGTGTGTGTTTTTTTTAATCCCAAGTGTGGGATTTTAGTTGGGCTTTAGTTTGACCACAGCGGCTAATTGTCCCCTACAGGGTGTGGCTTTTGCCAGCCGGTAATAGCCTTCCATGTGTAATGGCCTTCCACATGTGTCACAGAGAGGGGCGTGGTCTAGGGCTCTGAGAATATAAATTGAGAGCAGAGAAAGAGGTGTGGCATTTGGCGTTGGCCTGTGTTGAGTAGCAGTTTGAAGAGACCAAAAACGGATGATGTGGCAGTTTGGAGAAAACAGACAGACAGAGAGAAACACTCTGGGGCACAGGGGCTTGGAGGAGACTGCTGGCTGTTGATGGGGATTGGAACCGAGCCCTAAAAGAATCCATCAACCCTAAACATCTGGGAAAAGTAAAGGGGTCTGGTCCCTCACTCCCCACTAACCTTCTCTCTCCTACCTAGGCTAGGGGTATTGGTGGAATGGAGGTAGAGGCCCAAACACCCCAAATAGAGTAGAGTTTTAGAAACGAGCGCTACAA
Organism: Psammomys obesus; assembly: GCF_907164565.1. Lineage (NCBI taxonomy): Eukaryota > Metazoa > Chordata > Mammalia > Rodentia > Muridae > Psammomys > Psammomys obesus. Next base: position 414,821 of record NW_026587215.1, on the reverse strand, counting down.
AGAGAGAGAGGGAGAATTTCATGTTCACTTGATTGATTGATTGATTTCTCCAGTGCTAAGGTTTGAACCCAGGGCCTGGTACATGCTAGCAGGCTCTCTACCACTGAGTTCTATCCCTCACTCTTGTCCTTTTATAATCACAACAGCAAGAGGACACAGAGTTCATTTGTGTCCCCCAGCTGAGTGGGTGTTCCCAGTCCTCACCGGCAGCTCTGGTTTCCCTTGCTCCCCTTGGGTCATCGTTACAAGGCTTCGGTGGAGTACCAGCTCTGACATCACACCTCTCGGCTTCATGGTCATTAGCATTGCTAAGAAGTCAGCCTTGATCCCATGAGTGCATTCTGTCCATAGTCTGCGTTCCCTGTGACCCTCAAAGGGCCCCTTCAGTTTGTTCTTTATTTGACCTTTCTGGTAATCCTCCACTGATGTCACTAGATTGTGATGTCACTAGACTTTTACAAAGCACGCAGGCAGAGTACTTCTGCACATATCAGCAGACCTTTGCCGGGTGATGTCTACACGGCAGATTGCTAGAGGCCCCCGGACTTTTAAAGCCGTTAATAGCACGTGACAAAGTTGTCCTCCAGGGGACCCCACTGATTCTCCATCCCAGCAGCAGAGGGCCTCACCCTAGACAACCCGCACTTGTTAATGACAGGAAATTGAAGGGAAGGAAGGGATGCCCAGGGAAAGGAGGAGGGAGAAGGAAGACAGGCGTGGACCTAACCAGCTTAGGGGAGCCCCCAGCAACAAGCCAGGCTACCTAAGGATGAAAGGAGGGAGAGACACCCCCCCCCGGCACAGCCCACTGGCAGCTATGATAGATTAAACCCTAAAGTGAAGAATCAGTGGGGAATGAGAACAGAGCCTGAGTGGAGACTCTCGACCCATTCTAAAGAGCTGCTTCTCCAGGACTGGGAGCAGCCGCCACAGCTGCCCAGAAACCCTAACTGCCACAGCCTGGCACTGACTGCTGATCAGCTTTTTTTTTTTTGCACTGCCCCACAGCCTAGAAGATGGATCTGAGAGCTGTGGGAGCTAACTACAGACGACTCCCGCCAGCCTTCTCGGGTCTGAGACCCAGCTAAGGGCAGAGCAAAGATAGGTGCCCACAAGGGACATACCTCTCTTTCTCCTCAGTGCCTCTCTTCCTGACTGCCATTGCTGCTACTTCCTTCTCCTAGTCTTCCCCTTTCTCCTCCTTATCTTTCATTTTCCTCCTCCTCCTCCTTTCTGTAGCTTTAAAATCTAAACTCTATTTCAAGCATAAAGGAAGGGATGTTTGGGGCCTGGCTGTGCACCCAGAAGATGGGGAGCGAGTTGCCGCCGATGCTGCTGACTGGAATAGGCCGGCTGTCTTCTGTGGCTGAGGAGTATATGGCAAGACACTCTCCTAGCCTCTGTCACATCCTTCCGGCTTGTGTAGACATATTTAATGTGCCAAATATGAACACCCAGACAAAACCTGTGTCAAGTTGAAGCCAAGCACTGTTGCGGTAGACAGAGCCATGCCCACAGTGGCATCCTCTGAGCAAGTGGCACTGACTTCAGAGCACCTGGGTGTCATACCATTTGTTAACGCAGTGTCTAATGTCTAAGAGGAGGGATGGGGCCTGGGGAGATGACTCAGCTAGTGAGGTACTTGCCATGCATGCCTGAGGACCTGAATTCAACCTCCAGAATTGGAGAACAAGGTGGGGGAAAAAGCCAGGCACGGTGGTTTTTTCCTAAGCTAGCCTAGAACTCATAACACTTGAGAGGCTGAGACAGACAGGTTCCTGGTGGCTTGCTGACCAGCCAGCCTAGCCATGTCAGTGAGTTCCAGGTCAGCAAGATGGCATCTTAGTAAAACACCATTCTCAAGGAAGCGCAGCTGGGATGACCCCTAGCCTGCACACACCAGCACACCAGGAGCAGGCCTGGGGCCACCACTCAGAGGTAGACTGCTTGCCTAGAGCATGCAGGACCATGAAGAAAGCGTGTATAAAACTCAACAGAGTCTAGGTCATGAGAGTTTTTTTGCTGGTGCAAGAGGAAGATTCCAAGCCTCAGTGTGGTGGCTCATGCCTATAATCCCAACATCTTGAAGGCTGACTATGGTTTCTGGGATAGCCTGGGCTATATAGTGAGACCCTGTTTTTTTTTTTTTTTTTTTTAAAAGGGGGGGGGAGGTTTTGAAGCAGAAGCCAAATTTCATGAACAAGGATCCAGCTATACAAAAGCAGACTGGAAATTCACACCCCCATATCTCAATTTCAAACAGCAGGCTTTTGACGTTAGAGAAAGAGCGGATCAGGGCTGACAAACAGGAGGGCCATCTCCCTGTCTCCTTGCACCTACCCCATGGATATTTTGCCCCTCCAACCTCACAGGATGGAGACACGTGTCTGGCAGGGACCTCCCTGGGTTCCCTCTGACTCAGGCCCCTTTCCCTCAGCTTTGTCCTGACAGCAAGTCAAAAGACCACTTTGCTCAGTAGCTGAGGTGGTGGTGTGGAGTATCACAGGGCCAAAGCATCTCCCTAGCCTTCCCTGAATGTGTGTCACCCAGACTTTACCTCCCCCCAGGAGGCTGAAGGAACCCTCCCAGTGACAGTGGAAGCCCACAGCACTGCCAGGTATCTCTAAATTTCAGGGGACCCCCCCAGAAGAGGTTGGGTCCTTCCTAATGTCTTGACAGTGTCCCTGCTCTAATAAGGAGGAATGGCCAGTTCCCAAAAGTATATGGAATCCTGGCACATGCTCAGATCTTACCGTCTGCCCTTGTCTGCTGCTGGTTTCCACTCAGATACCACATCAAAGGGACTTGGAGTTACTTCCCGCCCCGAGACCTCCAGATCAGCTGCCCCACAATGCAGTGGTCCTTACACAATGCCCAGCCCCAGTGGCACAGCCAACAAATTAGCACGACTACTCTTATTCTCTTCCTGGATAGCATAAGGGGCTAGCTCTAAGGCCGCCACCCTTTACTGGGAGCAAGGAGCCTGCAAGCGATCCACGGGGAAATGGTGTCCCCACAATTCCACAAGACTAGAGAGTGCCTAGGCTGGGCTTAAGAGCCCTTGGGTTCAGTCAGCCCCTGTCAGTATTGACAAAGTTGGCCAAACTTCCTCAGAGTCCTTAGAATTCAAAGGCCTTTGATTCTTCATTCATGTAGGCAGGCTAGCAAAGACCGATGAAGAGCCTATGGAGGGCCCAGCCCTGGGGTCTGTCCACCTGAGCTTCCAGGCACACAGGACGGACGTGGCCCTTTGCCTTTCTCTGTGGCACATACATTCTGGCGTGACAGAGAGATGACAAACAGTTAACAAATACATACAACCGAGTGGTAGAAACTCCTAGAAAGAAAATGCCAGATCTTTAGAGACCCCAGATCTCTTGTTTGTTCTTCTAGAGCCATCACCATTGGAGAAGAAGCTGCTATCTGGGGTTTTACCATGGAGAGGTACAGGAGAAGGCTTTGTCAGGGTCAGACAGAGGGAATAATATATTTCAAGAGTCCTGAGGTAGAGAAGAGCTCGGCCTTAGGGAAAGCCAGTATCCCTGGTGAGGGGAGAAATGAAAGGCTGGAGAAGCCCCATTCCCAATGTGGGCTTTGTAGAAGTGCAGTTGGGAGCCCCTGAGGAGTTGTGGTTGGAACACAGAGTGGGCGTGCCCTGGCTGCAACTGGGAGGGGGGGGTGCTTTGTAGCCTTGCCCACACCTTGCAACAGATACCTTCATTTCCATGGGCTTTCCACCAAGCTCCCAGACATCCAGTGGGATTCTCGGCTTTAAAATCAACAGCCACTCCATCTACAGAATGGCTGGCCACTTGACCATCCTCCCAGCCTGCAGTCCGCCGCCACTGTGCAGAGCTCCAGAACTGGCATCCCCCACTCTGGGCTCCAGGGCTGTGCCACGCCACGCAGCCTAGCCGGCTGAACTCATCCAGGACAACAGACAAGGACGGTGGAGCCCAGTGGAGGCAGAGGAGGAGAAGGATCCAGCAGACCCTCCTGACCCCGTTCACATGGTGTTCACTTACAGGACCATCTGCTCAGGCAGAGCGGGCAGCGCAGGGCACTGGGGCAGAAACAGCGGCACCCGGCCAGCCACGTGCTGCCTCTAGGGCCTGCATGGCAGTCAGAGGCCCAGCTGACTGCCCGCTGAAGCTGCTGACCCTGGGTGCAGGAATGGCAGCTTCTGGCATGGACCCTTGCCAGCAGGGGCTGGGGCAGAGTGAGAGGGCCCTTTGTAGGAACAGGGTTCGGGATGGATGTTAAGAGGATCAGGTGTGTGTCCTCAGAAGTAGTTATGGGTGGGGAGCAGGGAGCAGAGCTTCTGCAGTCATATAGTGCTCCCAACATGAAGTAAGTGGCCCCCGCCTTGATGACCCCTTAGAGGACCACCAAAGGCTTTTTAATTGGTCATAGTGACCTTGTACCTACAGTTCAGATGGCAATTGATCTACTTAAAGCTTTTCAAAGCCTCCCGTGCCACTGGCTTAGTGGCCTAGACCCCAACCCTGGCCTTGTTCTGTCTTGACCACCCACCCACCCACACCCACACACACACACACACACACACTGTTTTAGTTCCAAAGATTATTTGCTGCCATTTTCTTTGATACCTTGTGTAAATGTCTTCGTGCCTCAGTTTCCCTGCCTAGTTAATGTACAGTCAGCAGTGTCTTGTTTTGGATTCTTCTAGAGACATCGCCCAAATGGATGCTCAGCGGGGGCGGTGTGTGTTCTGAGAGGTGATCTCAAAGGCAGTGTGGAGGTGTGAAATGGAGAAAAAGGAACCATCGGGTCCAAGCCACACTGCAGACAACAGGGCCTTCATCAGTAGGCACACCCAGAATGGGTTACCAAGGCACAAGGGATCTATAGAATTTATCACCCAGCTCTGATAGTCTGTAGTAAGAAGACTGGGGAAGCATGAACCCCACAGCATGCCAGCTGGGCATTGCAGGTGGGCTAAATAAAACCATTTTCATCTGCCCTTGCACAGAGCAGAGAAGGAAGTTCTGGGAAAGCTGCATGGAGACACTAGGCCACGAATCAGGCTGACTTACTCCCCCATCCACCTAGGAAAGACTACATTTCCCAACATCCTTGCACTTTGTTAGGGTCGTGTGATCAGGGATGGCCAATGGGCTATGAGAGGAAGTGAGGAGCCACACATCCTGTCCAACCCATAAGCCCCTCTCCCAAAGTTTTCCACTTTCTCTTCCCTGGCCTGTGGAGCCCCAGAGTGAGGGTCAGCAAATGTTTTTTTAAGCTGTGTGACACTTACACTCTCTGTCACAGACAGCCAAGTAGGCTGTGCTGTGCTGAAGCAGTCTTCAACAAAATGTAACTGGATGGCATGGCTCTGTCTCAATAAAACTTTATTTACAAAAATAAAAATAAAAGTAAATACCCTCACAGGTTGCAAACCTTCAACCTAGAAGCTGGCAGATCCCGGGTCGGGGGAACCTGGGGACTACGCAGCTTCCTTAAGTGATACTCGACAGCCTCACCGAAGCCAGCTTCCCCTCCATTGTGCTCTCACTGAGAAAAGCCTGTGTTCAGACCCTTGCAAGCAAGCGTTGTAACTGATGAACCTCCTCACAGAGGAGGTTTCACTTCACGTTGAACCTCAACCAAAGCTTCACTGTGTTGGTGGACAGGATGAGGAAGGGCATTCTGAAGGAAGATAGAATTGTGTGCTCCAGCTGGCAGGGGAGTAGTGTGTTTACACTGTGTAGGGGACATAAAAAGTGGTCACCAGGAAACAGAAGCTAGGATCTAAATGTTGAGTGACGGAGCAAGGCGGAATGGGGGGAACCCACTCTGGTGCTCTCCCCTCCATTTCTGTACCTCTAGCCAACCCCGTGCCTGGCCTGTTTCTCACTGTCTCTCCTGCCTAAATCCCACCCTTCTCTCAGGACTGAACAAAACTTCTACTGCCTCCACAATGCAGGAACAACAGGGACTCTCAGCCAGAGGACAAGATTTGAGGTAACTGTCCTGTGTTCAAATCCTGGCTCTGTCAATAAGAGAAGCCAATGAACAAGCTAGTGATGATAAATAAACCAAATGAATTAGGTTTGGGCGTTTCCCATTCCCAGATTCTACTTGACAACAGTGCTCAAAGTGAGAAGTGACTTCTGGACAAGACTCAAAGCCAGGATCACTACCAGGAGGATGGTGTGCCGAAGGCCATGACCATGAAGCCTTTTGATAAGACCTCACCAAGGCTCAAGGCAGTGCCTTCTAGACCCTTCCAAAGAGACAGGGACCTTCTGAGCACATATTGAAGCCCCTTTCTGTTGCACAATAAAGCTGTCTCTTGTCTACCCAAGCACTCCTTCCAAATTCCTCCAAAAGGATGGAAGTTTGCAATCTGTGAGGGTATTTTTGTTTTTGTAAATAAAGTTTTATTGAGACACAGTCATGCCATCCACTTACATTTTGTTGAAGACTGCTTTAGCACAGCGTGACCATACCTACCCCTGACTTAGATGGCAAGATAAAGACAGGCCTGGGGGCAGTGATGATCATGTTTCACACTCAGGGGACCGGAGGGAGTGCGTGGGTGTGGCCATGAGACACTCCACAGTCTGGAGGCTTCATTCAGAACAGGGGTCCTTCCCTTGCAGCGCTGGGGTTCTCAAGTCAGGCAAAGGTGAGGCCAGGGTCATGGCATCCTTTTCAGGAACCTTCACGCAGCCTCCCTCCTAATCTTGTATGTACGTGGTAGCTCACATGTGACAGTCAGAGGACAGCCTTGGGTGTCACTTCTTGGTTTCCACTCGATTTGAAAGCCACACTAAAGCCAGGTCTCTATCTTCTGTTCTTTCAGCTCTATCTCCTTCCTCACTCTTCTCAAGGACACTCCACCCCCCCCCAAAAAAAAAAAAAACCTACTCACATTAGCTGTGGGTCCTTCCATCTGCTCTTGTGGGTTGTGTGCTCTCACATCACTGCCTCCCCTTTCCGGGCTATTCTTCCTGGGATTTTCCCTTCTCTGTCTTCATGCTCTGTGAGGCTGCAATGGTTCTTTCTAGCACTTTTTCTTCACTCCCTGGTGTGACCTGCCCCCAGGGAGCCTTTATTAATTTCTCTCTTCCCTCTGTTGCCCTCTCCTCGGCCCCTCGCTCCTCACATCCATCAGCTCCCTGCACCTGCTTTAGCTGCTGCCTCCTTCTCTTGCCCTCCCAGGGGGATGGCATCCTTCCCTCAAACTGGGCTGGGAGCACTGTCCCCTTGCCTCAGAGCAGGGGCACAGGAGGGCGGAGGCTCCCAGAAGGCCGGGATCATTTTATCATTTATTTAGATCATTTTATTTTTACAATGTCCTTGGGCTGATCAACATGTTTGCGAGTTTGTGCAGGGTGGAGTTGCATGCTGGGTGGGAAGGGATCAAGACTGCAAATAGCGAAATTAATATAGGTCAGTTTTCTGTGTAGTGTCCCCCAAGGGTCCTGGTGTGGGAAAGCCTGTCGCCTGAGACTCAGCTCTGTAGAGGCAGCTTACAGAAGACAAGGAGGAGGCGCTGGACATGAGAGGATCCTGATGCTGTGCCACGGCTGGCAGGTGGGAGAGACAATCTTGCTCCTTATACAACGAAAGACCCTCACCTTGCACTCAGATCCGCAGTGTGTTCTCAGAAAAAGTGCTTGACTTTTCCAGTCCTCAGTGGTCCTTACTTGAAAAAGAGGACCTTATTTGAAAAACTTTTCCCCAGAGAAGAGCCAAAGGCATTTGTAAGGAAGAAAAGAATGGCCACACTTAATCTCTTCCAACCTCCCGGTCCTAGGAATTCCCATCTCACAACAGAGGAAATGGAGGCCTGATACCAAGAGGCTTAAATGAACCCAGGGTTTTGATCAGCACTACAGCTGTTGCCCAGCACTGTATCTGAGGGAGGGGGACACCGGGAGACTTTCTAACTCAAGACGGGGGGCACACACAGCGTAAGGCAAAGAGCTGCAAACACCATGCTCATCCAACTGAGACTGCTGAGAAGAGCCTTCACGCCAGGCTCAGAGCTGGAAGGGGCAGGAAGGAACAGAGCAGATGTGGTGCCTGTGTCTGCAGAACACGGGACAGAAACAGGCCTGCCAGGAAGAATAAAACCAGGGAACCCAGTTTAAATCCAGGAGGTCTGTGAGGCCAGAAGATGCAGCTCTGAAAGGATGGTGTTCCTGTGGAGGAAGAAACAGAGCCCACCCAGAAAAAGGAACAGGGAAGAGTGTGTTCTGGCTTCATGCAGGAGACAGAGTTCATGCAAAGGTCCTGGGGCAGAAAAACACATCGGGCCAGCTAGATTCAGAGGACTGGAGAGAGAGGGCTGCAGGCCAGGGGCTAGAGATGGTCAGATACAGCCAGGGTACTTAGCATGTGAACCATAAAGGGCTTTAAGAAAGAAAGTGGTGTGATGTGATTTTGGTGTTTTGCCACATCCCCGTAGCTGCTGTCAACGAGGCAGAAGGTCAGATGCGAACAGGAGGGGACCCAGAGTAGTGTCTCAGCCAGGGATGACAGCAGCCGAAATGGAGACAACACTGCCTTCTGTTTGCACAGCCCTCTTAAATTGTTCATCCCTGAGAGGCCTCACCGGTAGGACTGGAGTCAAGGGTGTCCTCCGGAGATGGAAGGGTACTTTGCAAGACTCAGCAGTGAGCGTTGGGCTCTGTTTGAAGTCCCTGCCTCACTCATGCCCGTCACGTGCCCCTTACGAGAGGTAAGGGCACAAGTCAAGTGGCCACACAGACGCAAGCCAGGGGACCGCAAGAAGCTGATGTCTTTGAGGTTTTCGCTGTGTGCTTTTAAGGGATTTTCAACTTTCAAGTTTCCTGGAACCTGCGTTTTGTTTGCCTTATGATACAGGGGCCTCTGTAGCCTAGACTTGCCCTGAACCTACTACGTAGCTGAGGATGACCTTGAACTTCTGAGCTTCTAAGGTTACAGGCATGAACTACCACATAATGGCTATTGGATGTGGATTTATTTTAATAGTGTGTGGTGTGTGTGTGTGTGTGTGTGTGTGTGTGTGTGTGTGTAAGCCTAAATCAACCACAGGTGTCCTTCCTCGGGGGTCATCACTTTTATTCCCGCTGAGATATGGTCTTTAATCGGGTCCAGGATATCACTGATTAGGCTAAGATGGCAGAGAACCAAGCTCCATCTGTTTCCAGCTTCAGAGCACTGGGATTACAAGCACACGCCTGTCTTTGTGCTTGTGTGTGTATGTATGTGTGTAGAAGCCATGGATAGGCATATGATGTCTTCTGCAGTCACTCTTCACCTTATTTTTTGAGACAAGCTCTCCCCTTGCTGAACCAGGAGTTGGCCGGTTTGGCTGACACACTGGCCAGGGAGCCCTGGAGACTCCCCCTGTCGGCACCCCTACAGTGCAGGGATACAGGTACATGTCGCCATATCTGGCTCTTTGCACAGGTGCTGGGATCTAAAGCTCCAGTTTTCATGTTTGCATGGCAAGTCCCCTTCAGACTGAACCATCCCCAGCTCTAGCGCCCAGCTTTCTAAGCTTGGGTTCTGGGGATTGAACTAAAGTCCTCATGGTTTGCAAAGCAAAAACGCTTGGCCAACTAAGCCATTCCCCCAAAGCCTGTATCCTGACCTCTTAATCAATGTGGTGCAAACAGTATGAGTCATCTTCTAGGAAACATGGGAAGAACTAGGGAATTGTGACTGCAGATCAGGAAGGAGATTCTCTGGCACGTAGTAGGCGTGCTCTCGTTCTAATTCCTGTTGCTGTTTACAAAATACTCTAATAAAAAGCAACCAAGGAGGAAAAGGATTTGCTTTAGCTCTCAATTCCAGCTCTCAGTCAACCATCACAGGAAACCAAGGCGGTGGTGACTTTAGCCACTTCACATCCGCCATCAAGAACAGAGGAGACACAGATGCACACTTGCTCACTCTCTTGTGTGCAGCTTGATTTCTCTACCCTCATACAGTCTGGGATCCAAGCCTAGGGAATGGTGCTACCCACAGTGGACCAGGTCACCCTGCATCAGTTAAAGTCAGTCTTCCACAGACTTGTCCACAGGCCAACCCGATGTGGACAGCCCCTCATTGATTCCAGGTGATTCTGGGTTATGTCAAGTTGACAATAAAGTTAATCACAGCAGGGTTTTTTGGTGGCTTCAGCGTCTTGTCTTTAAGAAAGGGAGCCCCAAAAGAGCAATTGGTCAGCGCACAGTACTTAGGCGAATAAGATCAAAGGGAACTTCCCGTGCACCCATGCCCGCTGTCTCAGGGCTGGCAGAGGTGACAGGTTTGATAGCTGTATGCTGCACTCTGGCTTGGTCTCCGGGAGAAGGCAGAAATGAGAAGCTCTCAGGATGAGGAGGGTCCAGCTCCGGCATTGCTCTCATCTCAGCACCCAGCCACGGGACCCTTAGAAACATGGCTAGTGATGGGGGCTGGTTCTGTCTCCTTCCAGTCTCACCCCACCTCCTGCTTTACCCAACCAGCAGGTTTGTCCTGACCCCCAAAAAAATATGACAGGACATAGACTCTATGCCCATCTGTGCCATGGGCACCACAACATGGCTGGGACTGTAGAGTCGTCCCCTGGGATCAGATAAGAAAGGTGCTCTGAGAGGCAGGGTTGTGTACCCTGGTGGGTTGGGAAGTAGCTGGAGCATATCAAGGACTCAGAGCCACTGGGTGGCCTGGTTCTGACTCCCTAAGCACAGGTGACTTACGACTGAGAGCCGCATCATACCTCATGATCCAAGCAGAGCCAGGACCCTGGCTACTGTTGAGAGAAGGTGAGGCACCATTCAGAGGCTTGGACTTGGGGCAATGCTCCAGCCATGAAGACCTGGCTTCGGGGCCCAATTACATAAAGGATGGAACCGCAAGAAGACCCCAGCACTTTGACTCATCAAACAGACCAGAGCAGGCTTTCGGGACTCGAGGAAGCGCTGGGGGGGGGGGGGGGGGGGGCGGCAGAGCCCAAGACATGAGCTTTTGTTTCCCCTGTTTCTCTGCCTTTCATCTCGGGTGCCTCGAGTCCTGCTTGAAAATAGAGTATAAATAAATGATCAAACAATATGACAGGGCTCATTCCCTGCCAGCTGGTGACCCTGAAAGGGTCTTCAGTATGCCTTTGTTCTCTTCTGGCTCTTGTCCCACTTGTACTACTTAACAACACTGTCTGGGCCAGCTCAGCACACAGGCAGGAGCGCTGCCTCTCCCCTCTGGCAGCTTCACAGTCCGATGGCACAGTGGGCACCAAGCAGAACCTCAGCGTGCAAGAAGTCCAAGGCCGGAGGCCCCGAGAGACCACTATGAGTCTGGGGCTCTCTCCCTCAGTGACGTGGGAGTCATAGACTGAGCCAGTGAAGACGGGTGTTTTTGGTCCACCTGGAGCTTACAGGCTCTGCATTAGCCCAGGAGTTTGGGATCACGCAGTGGAGTCACAGGGTCTTCCAGCCACTAGAGCAAGGGGAAGATGCTCGAGGCGCCAATCTATGTGCCACAGGCAGGGAAGCCTGGAGCTAGGAACTTGGGAGTTGTGAATGTGTTGCCAGCATCCATGAGCTAGTCCAATAGTCCTCAAGGGTCCTGGCATGACTTAGGAAAGGGATAAAGTCCTCACAAGTGTAAATAGCTGAAACCACATCAACATGCAGGTGCAATCACCCGGGGCTGGCTCTGGAGGAATCCGGTCTTTCTGTGTCTCCCTGAAATGAACCAGGAGAAATGCCTGCATTGAATGAGAGGTACCAAGCAGGGTCCAAACCCCTTCTGTGTCTTCCTAGCAACATCCCTCTGCCTTGGGCTGACTGGTCCAGAAAGTGGGTACATGTTTACTCTCAGAGTGCTGAGACCAATGGGCTGAGACAACAGATGCCCCCGTGACATCTATTTAAGGGCCGGGTACACAGCAGTTTCTCAGAGCCCTCACAACCGTCTCTCCTAACAGCGCTCGCTGCTGCGGATGCTGTTGGACAACAGGTTCAGCAGTCCCTGGCCAAGACGCACACGCAGAACTACAGGACAAGGAACATGGCCCAGGGGTGACGAGGCTGTTATACTTCCTGCTCTCACAGGCCAACCCACCAGTCCAGCCTGCTAACACTGTTCTGTGGCTGGTTCGTGCCAGCTGTCGAGCATGCTCTTCCTGAACATGAGTATCTGTCAGGTAAGAGTGAGAGGCTGCAGACAGCATAGACATTCTTCCTGGATGCCCCAGTACTGTCCCCTAAAGGACGAGCATTGAAGACAAAAGATCACCTGCTGCATGAGACCTGTTCTGAGTGTCGGTCACACAGTACATGCAGGGAACAGAAGGCCCCCACTGCAGACCATGAGCCCCCAGGCTGGGCACTGGATCACGAACAGGGGGAGTCCACAGGGGCTGGCTGGAGCAGGGGAGTTTCAAGGAAGCTGCCAATGATGGTGCAGGAGGAGCCAGGATATAGCACGGGGCAGAAATGCCAATGACCTTGTCAGGGCTGGGTGGTAGTCCTCTTCCTAGACCCTCTTTTTAAGGAGTAAATTCATTCTCTTTCTGCTCTAGACAAGGTCCAAGACAGAGAGTCTTTTAAGATGAGTTTAGGTCAGGTGCCTCAGAGAAAGCCTGGCCCCTCAAATGACAGCACCCCAAGACTGGACCCAAAGAAGAGGAGAAGACGGTTTTGTGGGAGATTGCCATTTAAATTTTTGAAGTGTGCACAATGGGTGTGGGTCAGTGGCAGAGCACTTATAAAGCACACTCCAAGGCCTGGTTTCCATCCCCAACACTACAAAACCCAAGCAAATAGGTTGTGTGTGTGTGTGTGAGAGAGAGAAAGACAGAGACAGAGACAGAGAGAGACAGAGAGAGGCCCAAACCTGCCTCTATGTGAAGACAGCAAAGGACCTAATAGGAAAGGTTCTGTGCATGCCACCCTGGGCAGGTGAGCTGTCATCCTTGGAAACACTGTCAGGAATCCCATGATTACTAGAGCTCTTTCTTTCCCCCCCTTTGGACGGTGCAGACAGCTGCAGGATTGGGGTCCCTCCCTGAGAGATAGGAATGGGTTCACTCTGCCCCTTGGAGGAAACATCGTGTATTTTCTGAGCATCTTTTTGTGACCAGCCCCTGCCAACTCTGCTCCAGGGAGACCCGGAAAACCAGTCCTTCACTCAGCGGGGACAAGCAAGGGGGCATTGCTGGGACCTGAACCCAGATCTGTCCTGAGGGTGTCGTACCCTCACCTGCGATGGCACGGGGCAGGCCATTCACCCTGCTTTTACAGGAGGGCTGGGCTCATCTCCAGGGCTCACCTCTCAGCGTTTCCTGTGATCATCATTCACCAAGGCTCCTGCCCAGGAGTCTCCAATTTCACCGTTCGCTCACTGAGCAGTGGCAGCATTCCCAACCTCATTCAGAAATCTCCATCTTCCGCAGGACATGAAGGACAGCAAAGAGGTGGGGGTGGTGCCAGGGGACCGAATGGCTTCAGGTTGAGCATCTTCCTCATGGCCACCCTCGGGCAGGGCCTTGGACCCAGCAGGGTCCCTCTACCCCAGTGCAACCTCTCAAAGCCATGATTTTATGTTCCTAAACCAGAGCAGGGGTGTGGCAGGAAGTCTGGACACGCCTGCAGCATAAGAGGCTCGGACAACATGGGTACTATAAGCTGAGATATGCTGGCAGCAAGGGACCTTTTGTAAAGACCAATAAACCTAAGTCTTCTTTCTTAGTACCAAGAGAAGGCACACAAGCAGAACCGAGCCACCAGGCCCCAGCTGAGAAAGAAGTGGTGTAGCCATCCTCCTTTGGTAGTCAAAGGCATTAGGAGGTGAATGTAGGGTCTGTTGAAATCCTTATTTTAGGGACTGCCTTTAAATGGGATAATGATGATAGTGGTATTCACGGACCCATTTTCTCCTATGAGTGACTCTTTCAGGTTTTCTCTTGTCCCATCCCTGTCACACCTCCCCAGTGAAAATGCCATTGTCTCCTCTGCTGGACAGATGAATAGCAGAGGCCCAGAGGGCAAGGTGACTCTCCAAAGGCCACACAGCTACCAGGTATGTGGATGCCACCCCTCCCCCAGTCTCCGAGGGATCCCTCCAGCTGAGATATGGGCAGCATGCCCCACAGGGTAAAGTCGGTAGAGGTCCCAAGAGCTCGGCTTCCCTCCACTCTCCCTCACACTACACTGAGCCACATAGAGCAGGCTTGGGGATCCAACAAGTTTCCACTCTAGAGTCAGCCAGAGCGAGTGACACAGACACCTGCAGCTAGAGGCCGGTGTCCCTCACACCTCAACCACAGGCAGAATATGGTGTCAAGACACCTGACGTGTTATAATAGAAGCAATTACTTGGCCATTAAAATTAAGACAAAAAAAGGCCATGCCTGTAATTAATACCTCTAAACCCTTTCATGAATCAAGAAAATGCCTGCACTACTTCCTGCCACTGGGTAGTCTGAATTTATCCTTTTGCTATATGAGTTCTGGGGATCAAACTCAGGTCATTAGACTTGGCAGCAAGCTCCTTTAGCTACAGAGCCGTCTTGCTGGCCCTCAACCCCTTTTTCTTTCCAATTAAAATGTTCACCTGATAGTTCACTGACAGTGTAATTATTTGGTGGTTGAAAGGCAGAGCTTATTGATGTCATCATACACGGTGGGATGTCCAGCCTTGACATCTGTGTATGGAATTTGACAGTCCCCTCAGGCCTTCCAAGCTGACCAAGATGTCCCAAGACTCAGCCGAGGAACTGCAAAATCTGGAACCTCATCTAATAAGGACCAGGCCCTCTTAGCTGTGAATTCTTGGATGATCCCTGGCCCTCTCTGGGACCCACTGGACTGGACTCATTTAGAAGCTCGTCTATGCCTCCAGGAGGCTGCTCCTCTGGCTTGAGGGCAGCTCAGGGCGTCTCAGGCCCAGGTCTATGTATTGAATGCAAGCTTACTTGCTCAATCCCTGTGCCCACGTAGCTTCAGACTGAGGGCAGCCCAAGCTTCCAGTGGAGAAGCATCTTAGCCCATCTTGCCGAGCAGGAAGCTGAGACTTGAAGGGATGAACCCACTTCCCATCTACCTATCAACTAGGCTCTGGGCTGGGCCACTCCCTGGCCTTGCCTCCTCCCCTGTAAGTTGCAGAGAGAGAGAGAAGCAAAGGCTGCTTCCTCCCCACAGCAGAGGAAACCTCTCGTTGATATTCCCATGTCACGGGAAGACAGACATGCTCGTCATATAAACCCAGTGGTCTGACTATAAAATGTGTGAACATGGCAGTGGTGCTGATGCCCACTTCAGAGGTTACCCCAGGCAGCTCGCACATGACAGGAATCAGTTAAGTACAGGACGGAGACATGGCAAGGCAAAGGGGACTCAGGAGAGGGCTCAATCCCAGGGCAGGGTGTGAGAAGCCTGCCTGTAGGAGCAGAGACAGGAAGAGGAGGTCGATGTCTCAAGAAACTCTTTATACTGTGGGAGGCAGAGTGTGAATCCATTGAGAGACAAGTTTGGCCCATTCACTCTACCCTCCTGCCCCTAGGGCCCCTAGGAAAGGGCTATGGGGCTAACAAGGCAGGAGATGAGGCTTGCAAGCTGCTGGGGACACGCCCAGGACTGCCCCAAGCAAGGGACCCACGAGTACTTGGTGAGGTGGGTTCTTCATTTTTGTGTTCATGACCCACCTAACAGCCAGGGGGAACTCACCGGAAGGAAGAGAAACTGTGAAGTCACCTGGCTGAGCAGAGTGGGGGTGTACCAGCACATAGTAGGTACTCAGTGGCTTTATGGATGAACAGAGGTGAAGCCAGGGTCACTGCAGGTTCAGGACCCCAAGAGAGGAGTCTTCCAGCCTATCTCCCTCCAGTTTCTTCACCACGGGTGTTTATCAGCCCTACTATGTTCCAGGCACTTTCTGCCATAATTTGTTTTCTTAAAGGCGCACAGCGGCACTCTGAGGCACGACAGGGGAAGAATCTTACCCCCTGTTGTGCACTCCATGAGAAAGCGCAGAGCTGGAATTTTGACTCAAATTTAACTAACTCAGAATAATTTTTTTTTTCCTTAGTCATTCCATTTTTACTGATTCTCAAAACTCCAGCCTCAGGAATTTGCCTCTTTAGTTTAACCATCTGTTGTTCAATATTTGAGGTCTGTGTTATGGTATCCCATCAGACATTTACACTGTAGTATGAATGCATATTTTGATAAGAGCATCTGGGTTATGCATATGTTAATAAAATGCCTGCATTAATATTATTACTGTGTTAATGTTAACACTCTAACAGCTACTACTTGTCAGGACCATTATGAGCCCTGTAAAGTCATGAAATCATTTTACCCTTACAACCCTCTGGAACAGTGAAGATGACATTTCAACAAAGATTCAAACCACCACCGCCCTGCCTCCCCCTGCCCCGTTGCCCTGACTTAGCTGGGAAGAGCCTCCCTCCTGCCTTTCTATGAAAACAAGCCCTACAGACCCAGCTGTCCCAGGAGACAGAAACTCTGTAACCTTGAACATCTCCCTTGAATGTCCCTGCTGAGCAAATATTCACCAGGTAATAGGGATGCCACTTCTCCACATAAAATAACTGAGTGATTTTCTGAGTCACTTAGTCCGAGGAGGTGGCTCTGGAATGGAGGGCTTCCTAGCAGATTCCCTACCCCACAGGAAAACTATCAAATGAAGAAAGAACTCAGAGCTTTCCAGTGTCCCGAACAAGCATCGCTAAAAGATGCCGAAGACACCCATACAAGGGAGCAAGCATGACCTTGTGTGGCCCCAGGGCTCAAGTTCAGAACAATAAGGAAACAGGAGTGTGGATGGATCAGTCTCTGGCCGAGTCAGATGACAAAGGCCAGCAGGTCACTCTCCCTCTAAGACTCACCCCAAATCTCATTTCTAGGCATCTAATCCCAGCTACTTGGGAGGCTGAGGCTGAAGGATAACAAGTTCAAGCACAGCTTGGGCAACTTCGTGAGACCTTGTCTCGGAATAAAAAGTAAAAAGATGTCTGGGAATGGATGCACATTTGCTTAACATGAGCCAGTGTGGTTCTAGATTCAATCCAAAAAAGTCCAGAGAGAGAGAGAGAGAGAGAGAGAGAGAGAGAGAGAGGGAGAGGGAGGTGTTCCCAAACTGTCCGGCGTGCTAAGGTGCTCGCAGCCTTATTTACAATCATGAAGAATGGCTGCACCCTTCACACAGGCAGTGGGGAATTAGTCACAAGTTCTTCTAACCCGTTTGCCCTAGATATGGCGTCCACTGGATCATTCTCTGCCCTGGACAGCTCCTTGGGTTTTAAGCCTCTATGTTACTCCACATCTTAAGGCTCTCCTTAAGGACCCTATTATTGTCCGTGCCAATTCCATCCATGTGGTACAGTAAGGCACTTGGGTGTGGGAGGAGGAAGAGAAAGGCACAGTCCCACAACTTTTATTACACTCCATTGTCTCTTTTATTATCCGTTGTTAATCTCTTGCGCGACTGGCACATAATTGAGTTTTATTATATGGTTCCCTGTGTAAGAAAACCACAGCAATAAGGTTCTGGACTGTTGGTGCTTTCAAGCTTCTGTTGTCCCTCATGGAAGGAGCCACCCCTTCTTCCAATGCCCTCTCTTCTATTGTCTGTCACCTTCGGACGCACAGCCCAAAATGACCCAGAAAGGTGGACAAGTCACCTTTAGAAGACTGTCATCCCACTGAGACCTAATGTGTCCAATGAAGAGAGGAGGGGTCAAACGGGGGAGCCAAGCCAAAAGGCTCTAATATTGATCACTTCTGACTTTTTACCTAAGACTTAAGACCCTCCAAACCCCACATTGTCTTTTCTTCTTAAAGACATCATCTCATGTAGCTCAGGCTAGCCCCTAATTCCCTCTGTAGTCAAGGATGGTCTTGAACTTCTTATTGTCCTGCCTCAGTCTACTGAGTGAGTGCTGGGATTAAGGGCAGACACCACCAGGCTGGGTTTACGAATGCTGGGGGTTGAAGCTGGGGAGTCCTACCTGCTAAGCGAGAACTCCGTCAACTGAGCTGCATTGCCAACACCCCAGAGACAAAGTCTTACATCTAAGTTATTGACTCTTCACTAGTCCCTAGCCAGTCTATCAGCTTACCCAAGCAGTGTGCCCAGCCTCCAGCTCCTTTGTCCCCCGTGACCCTGGAAAGCTACTGCCCAGGTAGCCCAGGCCAAAGAGAAGCAAGGTTGCTCGAGAAACGCAATCTAGCAACCCAAGGATCCCAGACATCTCAGTCCCATAGCCAGGCTCCCCAAACACCGCAGAGACGTGACATCTGCACCCATGCTTTACACAAGTCACCGTTCTGTTCCTCCATCTCCCACATCACACTCACCAACACCCCAAGAATCCTCCTAAGCCCCGAGCAGGGCTCTTGTCCATTTTCTCCTCCTTCCGTCATTGTGATCCATATTCCCAAAACTTGCCCAAACACTGCCAGCGAGTGTGAGAGTGAAAGCAGTTGAGAGCGAAAAAGAGAAAGGCCAGGGACGCTTGTCCACACACAGCCTGTCCTTCTGGGAAGGGGGGGGTTTGCTGGAACACACTTCATTTCATGGACTCTCCTTTGAGGCCACTGAGTGTTCTGACCCCATTCCAGCATGAAGATTCAGGGTCGGTTCTCCCTTATGTGAGCTCAACAACTGTTTACACCCCAAACCTCACTCACCCACAGTGAACACTCCAGGCACCATTCTAAATGCTTTGCCACCTTCCCAGATTTGTGGGGGCTCGGGGTAGCCTACTTCTATGGTGTGCCTACACCATAGGTTATCTGTAGAGAGGGTCTGTCTGGAGATTGTACGTAGGGAGGGTCCATCTGTACAACCATGGAACTTGACACTGGCAGAAACAAACCTAAAACAGATGCAGCGTAGCAGGAACTGTCACCTGCTAAGCACTCGGAGCACGAGTTTGAGGCAAGCACTCGACCCTGGCGGTGACCTTGACAAGCTGCCTCACAATGTTCCTCTGAAGCTTGACAACAGGTCACTGAAGCCCAGAGGTCAGTGTCTCCGGTCACCATCGTGTTTCCTCCAGCTCTCAAAACTTGCAAACCCGCCTGCCACCACTGTCTGTGGGGAGGACGTCTTAGAGCGGTATAGATCAATTGGAAAAGTGGATTATGCCCAGTTAGTGGCTAATAATAAGATAATAACGCCATAGCCGCCCTCAAAAGTGCGTAGGAGCTGAAGAAAACGTGGCAAGAGCCGAAAAATTGAATTAAGTTATGCAAAAAAAAAAAAAAAAAAAAAAGGAAAAGAAAAACCAAAAGCATGCGGCCTTGTGAAGAGGCAAAGAGCAGTTAATTTAGCGTCAGAATTAAATTACTCCTCTGTTGTAGATGAATTTAGCATGGCAAAATGAAGAGGAATGCATTTAAACAATCATGAGTTTATAAACCCAATAAATCGTCGGGATCTCCCTAACACGTCTTAGTTCGCATTTTTAACCTATAACATCTTCTCTCGGTCCTTAGCATGGCCGAGGCTGTGTGCGTCGCTCTTCAGCACTAAGCCCAACTCTGTCTACCAATTGCTTCCTATTTCTAAGTCTGCACCTGGGGCTCACATATATACACACTGTACATTGTTTCCAGAGAACGGACTTCTGGGAGCCTGTTCACACCCCCGAATCCTGCTCCCAGCCCCAATGGCACACACTACCACCAGAAACAACCCACTACAGGCTGAGGTTACAGGCTTGGGAGTGGGATGATGGTGAGTGGAGCTGAGCCACTCATTCACCATGGCCTAGAGCAGGAACCAGACCCCATGGGCCTAGCTCTCATCATCTGTGAAATTGTCCCCCTCAGGGGTCCGCTGTGAACATCTGATAAATGACTGGGATTGAAGCAGGTCCAACAAAACCTAGAATATAGCAGTCCTGTGTGCACAATGTGTATGCATGGTGTGTGTGTGTGTGTGTGTGTGTGTGTGTGTGTGTGTGTGTGTGTGTGTTGTGTTGTGTTTGTTAAGGCTTTCGTGGAGTACCTGGGAATGCTCCAGGAGAAAGGAAAGAGACAAGGGAGGACTAGAATGAAACAAAGCTCAGGACACTAAGGTAAGTTGTGCTGTGTGTGAGAGAGTGAGAGAGAGACAGGTCGCTGACATGAAGGGCAGCACCGGTTTAACAGCTACAACTCTTAGGGCGGAGGATGAGTGGATCTGAGGAGAGGAAGCAGCAAGAACACCCAGATACAATTGTTCCCTGACAGAAAGCTCCATCCATCTTAGACACCAGAATAACCGGAGAATTCAGACCCAACGTAAGATGATCAGTCTAGGTTCGTGTTGAAGAAGGGAGAAACAGGGGCAGCTAGACCACATGGAAGATTAAAACACGGCCTGAGGGGTGCTGATGAGGAAGTGGCCCACAGAGCAGGACAAAGACAGAATAGAGCTACAGCCAAGCCTTCAGGAGCCTCAGACACACATCAGAGCTGGAGTTTCAATCCAGTGGGAAAAGGAGGCATTGTTTATTAATGATGCCTGTGCAAGCCACTATCTTTTGGAAGCAAGTTAAAACCTCATGTTACATTATACACGTAAACCCCAGGAGGACTGGAGAGCTAACAGCCAAAAACATTTTTAAAGCAATAGATATCTTGAAAGAAGATGTAGGAGATGGCAAAAAAAAAATAGTCTCAGGTATCAAAAGTAATGTTTTAAAAGAAAGACACCGGGCTGGGGAGCTGGCTTGGGGTAAGAATGCTTATCCTGCAGGCATGAGGGCCTGGGTTGAATTCCCAGCACCCACATAAAAGCCTGGTGTGGTCACTCATGTTCCTAACCCAGAGGTGAGAGGCGGAGACAGGAGGATTCCTACAGATGGATGAGCAGCCAGCCTACCAAAAGGTCCAGCTTCTGGCTCAAAGGAAACCCTGTCTCAGGTCAGTAAGATGGGAAGTGATAGAGCAAACATCCCTACACCCTCCTCTAGGCCCCACAGATGCACACACACACACACACACACACACATAACCCACCCCTGTCACCACCCCACGATACAATGATTATTTAAAGATAAAATTTAAATAGACATTTCATTACGCAAGCATTACTTTTATGACAACAGGTATCATTTATAAGGTCAATACAAAAACTAGCAATTTGAGCGTATGACTGTTTGGCACACCTAAAAGTTTGTCACCCTAAAAGTTAATGCCTGCATGTGTAAAGAACCGATACAAACTTATCATGGACAAGGAGGGTTGGAGTTAGGGCAAAGATGATTCGAGGCAAATCAGGAGCACGGCTCAGCGGTCGGCACAGGGATTAAAGATGAACCACTTTTACCGGAGTTTGAAATTGTAGGGGCGGTGAGATTTCACGTTGTCTCCATCACCCAGGGGGAAAAAATCCCCAGGGGGGCTAACAGCTACTGCAGGAGGAACTTGCAGGAGAAGAGCTGGTTCTTGAGTAGCTAGAGACAGTGTGAAGTGTTACAAGGTTTTCTGGCGAGCAATCTGGCAACACCGCCTGTCATAAAAAATACATGCTCCCTTTCGTAGAGTAACCCCACGACAGGAACTGTCTTTGGTGGGGATAAAAGCTCTGGTTGGAGAATTCGCGCACGCACAGGAGAGCTTACCGTAGCAGTGTTTGGGGCAGAGGATAAAAACGGGAAATAAAGAGAATGCCTTTTGGCGAGAAAAGATTCGATGGGGAAATCAAAGCACTCAGTGAGATATTGCCATTTTAAGACTGGGCCTGAGCTGGGCAATGGTGGCCCACGCCTTTAATCCCAGCACCCTGGGGGCAGAGGCAGGTGGATCTCTGAGTTTGAGGCCAGCCTGTTCTACAGAGTTAGTTTCAGGACAGCCATTGCTGCAGAGAGAAACCCTGTCTCAAGAAACCAAGAGGCTGGGAGGGGGTCCCACTAGGGTGGCTGTTTGAATGGGGAAAGAGAGACGAAGTTCCAGTGCCCCCTATGGTCCTTGCAAACATGCATGTGTGGGTCTGTGATGTTGGCTCCGTGGCTGTGGCTCTGATGTGTGTTTTGTGAATGTGCACGTGTAGAAACACAAAGCTGTCGACAGGGGCACGAGAGAGAGAGAGAGAGAGAGATGACCGCAGAGAGGAGATGACAAGAAGGCTGGAAGGGGACATGCCAGCAGGCTTGAGCCAGTTAGTGGCTCTTTCCCGGTTGTCTGCCTGTGTGGTCACACGTAAGGACTAAGGAAGGGGGCTATAGAAGGTGCAGAAAACCGGCAAGCCTGTCAGAGAGGGAGAGGAGTGTGCCCTCTGCCTGCTGAGAAGAGTAGGCTTCGGGTGACAGCATGGGATCAGAACCCACAGCTACAGCTCAAGTGCAGTGGGGGGAAACACTGAGGTCTCCATCCTCCTTGGAGCACCCTCTAGGCCCCATAGTCCTGGGGCTTACTATAATTAACCCTTACTGAACCAAACAGTTGCCCTGATGAAGAAAATGGGGCTCTGAGGACGAGAAGCACCTTCCCACAAGCCTCTGAGGCTCAGATCCCATGTTCCGGTCACCACCCAGTCACCATGGCCTCTCAGGGTTTGTAGAATCTCTGTAGAGAAGGGCAAAGCCTTGCCTAAGCACCAGAACCCAACCCAGGGAGGAAGGTAGGGGCTCAGTCAACATTCCTCATCACTCTGCCCTCCACAGGGCGGAGTGGCTTGCACGGCTGCTCCACACTCTGGAAGTCAGTCTGTGCACTGGCCGACACTTTCGGACAGGGAGTAAGCAGTGTGCAGACTACAGCTATAACATTTGCTGGCTATTCGGCTTGGCAGGGTTACCCCCGCCCCCACCCCAAGCCTCAGTTGCCACCCAGGTCTTCATAGCAGGCTAGAAGAACATAACCAGGGCATAATAGATGATCCCCAAATAGGGAGTCCTACAATGAAAGAAGCTCATCAAGGGTGCTGTTAAGAATTTGCTGTGACCCACCTTTCTGCGCCTCCCCCTGCCCGACGCTTTTCAAATGAATGCTGTATCTGAGGAGGCCTGCTCTGTTCAAATCCTGAAAGATGCAAAGGCCAGGGATGAGGATGTCTCTCAGGCAGAGTGCTTGCCTGCTTTGCATGAAGCCCCAGGTGTGGCGATGCATGCCTGTAACCCCAGCCCTTGGGAGGTGAGGGCAGGAAAATCAGGAATTCAAGGTTCAGGGGCTGAAGAGGACAGCTCAGTGGTTAAGAGCCCTGGTCTTCCAAAGGACCTGGGTTTGTATCCCAGCACCCACATGACAGCTCACAACTGTCTGTAACTCCAGTTCCAAGAGACCCAAGCCTTTTTCTGGACTTTTCACCCATGGGGTACACAGACATACATGCAGGCAAAGCACATGAAATAAAAGTAAGCCTGAGAGGAAGAGAAAGAAAAAGAGAGAGAGAGAATTCGGAGGTTATTCATGGCTGTATAGCAACTTCGGGGCGACATGAGATCCTGTTTAAAAAGAAACAAATAATGGGAAGGGGGTATAATGGCATCATAAACAAGGACTCAGCACCTAAGAGCCTGGGTGGGCCTAGCTCTATCTCAGGCCTCCCCTGGTCTGAGGCCTGAGGTCACAGCAGAGGGGGCTGTTTGGGGAAAGCAGCAGACTGACTCACTGTCCATCTACCTCCATTTATTTCTTCCAGGACCGGTACATCAGGGACCTGGCTAGGCCACGCCTCACAGGTACTCCAAAACCCTCAGTGATCTTGGTCACATGTCTGAAAAGCTGGGTCAGCTACATAGCTGAGACCAGCCCTCAGAAAGAACCTTGTGCATAGCAGGGAGGAGCCATGAATGTCCCCACTGAGAAGTCTGCATTCATTGTTCTCTCCTCGCTGTGTTCAAATTACCTTGCGGAAACAGCTGAAGGGGAGAAAGGTTTGTTTGCTCACAGTTTCAATCCTTCGTGGAGGGAGAGGCAGGGCCCTCTCCCTTGTGGCCATCTGAAGTGAGGCCTGCTGCTGGTTCACATGACACAGACCGGGAAATAGGGAAAGAAGGAGGCCAGCCCTCCATCAGCTTTCTCAGCTTCCTTTTTCATTCTGCCCAGGCTCTCAGCCTGTGGCCTGCTGCTGGCTACATTCATGGCCGGTCCATTCTGCTCAGTTGGTCCTCTTGGGAAGGCTTTCACAGACATGCTCATGGGTGTGCCTCTGTCCCTCTGACAGTAAAGAGAGACTACCAAAGAGCCCATAGCCCAGCCTCTGATGACTGAGGAGTGAGAAGGAAGCCAGGATTTCTCAAGCCTTCAAGCCCTAGGGCCATCTGGATAGAAGAACAGCCTACTGCTCTCCCTGGCCCTTGAGTCTACATCTCAGCATATCTGTACCTCCTTCCCTGTTCCCAAGGCCCAGAGTTCCATCTCTGCCTGACTCAGAACCCATCAGCCCACAGGTGATCTATGCCCTTTGAGACTGCAAGTGGGGAAAGCTGACTTCCAAATGACAGGACCAGCGTGTGTATTTTCCATTCATCTGAAAGTAGGGTAAAAGGACACCTTCTCCAGGAAGCCCTCACCACAGTTCCCTGTCATCCATCCTGCCCCATGGACCTCAACACTTAGTCTTGTTCATCCACGTGCCCCCTTGTTCCTCCTTGAGCTTAGCACCCAGTGGACACCAGGCTACATCCATGGCCTCCCTGGCCTGTCCTCCCCTCCCCTTGGCCCTGGTCCCTCCTGTCACACTGGGAATGATCTGTAGCTTCCACCCACTCTCTGTGATCACAGCTGTGGCTGTGTGGTCGATTGCTTAGCATCTGCCTCTGGGAAGGTCTGTCCAGGAGGCAGACACCCACTGCCTCATGTACTGATGTGCTCCACCAGCTTTGGTTTTCTGTCCCAAATCACTTCACCTCGAGGCCCTCTGCCTAAAAACCATTTCCAGGGGCTTCCTATGCCATCATCTGGCTCATGGTTACTAGTTCCTCAAAGCCCCTTTCTGATGCGGGAGTGGAGTTTCTCCCCCTCTGAGAGGACGCAGGGCCAAGCCTCCCTCCTCTTCCCCTCACCCACCATCCTGTCACCCACACTATGCTGAGTGACGCTTGGCTATGTGACTCCTGAGTGGGGACCACGTCTTTCCTACTTTTGTGTTTTATTCAAAGCGCATGCTGCCGACGGGAGCTTAACACGCAGCTAATATTTATTCAGGGCTTACCATGGGAGGACTGCAAGTCCGCGTTCTCGCTCTTTTATTTAATTATCAGAACAAGTACCTCGAGGCAGGCGACACTGCCCCACTTTTCAGACAGGGTGGGAAGCTGTCACCTTCCTAGGGTCTCACTGCTAGGAGGCATTAACTCTGGGGCCTGACCCTCAGGGGCCACCCCTCAGCCACATCCATCCCGTCACCCCAGCAGTCATCACCTCTGTGCTCTGAGATTCATTGGCAAGGTCGCCTCTGGTCTTTCTTCCTTGCCACTAGATAAGCCCCGCACTGCCCCAGTACCTCTGAAGCCTTCCTGATCCTCTCTAAGACCCCTTCTTCAGGAAGACCTTCCAACCCTGCCCCGATCCTAGTTGGTATCTTAACCAACCATCATCATTTCCTTCTCCTGGGATGCTCAAGCCTCCACTTCCCTCCCTACAGGCCCAGGGCATTACCATTGGATTCATGTGTGTTTACTGAGCACCTACTGTATGCCAGACACTTTCAGGGAGACAGAGATCATAACAGTCACACAGCATAGCCCTGGAACTAACACCCTAAGGAAATAAACACAAAAAGCGAGGGAGAGTAAAGGTGAGCCAGTGGGGGCCGCCTTTACTGGGTTGCTGCTTTCTGAACAGATACCCGAAGGAGATACGCAATAAGCTAGTTTCTAGAGATGACGCTCCCTGGCAGATGATGCTGATCCAAAGGTTCTGAGGTAGCCATGGGGCCAAGAGACCTAGAACCATCCAGAACCAGAAGAGGATCTGTGAGGTGGGGAGGGAGGGCTGCTCAGGATAATCCCCATTCTCCCTGAACCCCCTCAGCCAGTTCTCTCCTTCCTCTCTGCGGGTCCTGAGAATCAAACCCAGGTGGTCAGGCATGGCAGCTGCTGCCTTTACTGAGCTGTGAATATCTCTGTGTCTCTTCTCTACTCACAGCGGCCTCCTCCTCCTCTTCCTCTTCCCTCACACTCCCGCTCTGGCTGCCCTTTGCTCTCCCTGCCATGCCATGCCCCATCATGTACCCTTTTGATTTGAAATGTTCTCCTCTGTAACTATGTTATTAATTTTCTTTCAAGATGTTCATGGGTGGCTCAGCTCCTGGGGAATCCCACACCCACCCTCAGGCTGTGATTCATGGCTCTGGCTTGGGGGGGGGGTCCTGGGGGAGAAGCAACTTCTCTGCCGGGATTCTTGCCATGGGCACCTCCACAGCAGAGCTCAGCTTTCTGCTGTCCTCGGGCTCAGGACAAGTCACACCCCCAGTTTATAAGCTAGGTGGCCCATTGCCCCTAGCCCCTGAGGCTTGCTAGAGACAACTCCAGGCATCTTCTTCTCCCAGCCTTCGGATAACTACCCTGCTTGGGCTTTCATGTCTCAGAAGTCTCATGAATGGCACTTTTTCCTGTTGCCCCATCACACTCCAGTGGCCAAGGTCAGGCCCTGAATCTCCTGATTTCTGAATGCCTCCCACACCCTGCTCAGTCACGGTGACCACAACACACTTCAGGCATTCCAAAAGTAGTAACCCAGCAACTCCATGCTCTGGCAGCTTCTAGGTGTGGGGGCTTCCGCAAGGGACAAGAGACAGCATCCGACATCCAGAGAAGAAATGCAGGTGGGAGATACCTCAGACCATTAGAGAGAGTGTATCAGGCTGCGAAAAGCACCACAGCCGAGGCAAAAGAGGCCTCGGTGTCTGTGACCACTTACGCAAGCACATGATTACACCTCCCGGGAGGTGAGAGAAAGCAATGCCAAGATCCAAACATATATGCTTGGGAGGAAATGGCAAGTGCAGGGCATCAAAGCAGGTACCATTCCCGCACTTACAGATGAGGCTGATCCCGGAGGGGCCACATCTCTGCCTGGGAACACATGGGAAACAGGCAGCAGAACTGGGTTCCAGGCCAGGTGCATTTGGCCCCACAGCTTCTTCTGCCCCCAACTTCCAGCTTCCTCCTGGGCAAGAAGATAGAGCCAGTGGGTACCTGTTGCCCAGGGTACCACACTTTCCAACTGGGCTGTCCTCTGCAGCGGCTGGTCATGTGGCCGTGCTCAGAATTCTGCTCCCCTCTTGACTACTTGTGACCTCTCCTTCTGACATTTAGGGGTCTTCTGGGCACCAAAAACCCTCCTGAGCCCCCTCCAGGTTGGGACTACATGCTCACTACCCTGGGCTTGAGTGTCTTTTGTTTACTCATCAAACCTGCATTGCAAGCCTAGTATATCCCAGGCAACCTTGGACATCAGTCTAAAATACCAAATGCAAAATGAAGAGCCACAAGATTATGCGTTGAGTAGGAAAACACATTTGATTTCAAACACCTCTGGATCTTCCATATGGACTGTGGTGTCCCGGATTACTAGACCTCTTTTCAAGCTCTTTGGTTTAAGTATTTTAATCCTGGCAGTGTCCCTAGCCCCTCAGCATATTGTCTGGAGCAGAGACAGCACACATTTGAATTTTTACCTGGGTATAGGAATCCCCTTTTAGTGTACACCTACTATGTGCTGGAGTGTGTTCTAATGGGTTGGAACCACAGCATGAACACAGTGGAGAAAAATCTCTGCCTTGGTGAGATTTGCATTCTGCTGGGAATAGAATGGAATCAAATGAATGATTTGCATCCCTAATTAATTAATTAGCATGCAGAGAAGAGAGAGAAAGAGGAACGTGGAGTGTCGGGGTCTTAGAACATGGCAACCAGCTTCATGACAGAGGCAGATGTTCCAGCTTCCCACCCCTCGTACCAGCTCCTTCCTCACATCACCAGCCTCAGCATGGGTACCTGGCTCACCCCAGGTGCTCCTGGACCAACACACTTTCCAACCTGAGATCCCCTATGCTGACCAAGCTACCTCATCACTGGCTTGGGGACCAGCCTCGTCAGCCTGGCTGTCTCCTGCTCCAGGCTCAATTGAGACCTTCCCTTTAGAATGTTTCTTCTGCTCCAGCATCTTCTCCAGGACTGCTGGGTACTCCCCACTACTGTGTTAGCACGAGCCATACTTTGTTGCTCTGTTTCCTTGTAACTGCTCAGTCATCTCTCCTCACACATCTGAACCTTTCACAGGCCATTTCCCCAGCCTAGAATGTTCTCTCTTCTCAGATCCCAGCCCCCATCTTGGTTTAACTACTTCTGCTTTCTGCTCTGTGACCCCACAGAAAATGACACACCCCCCCGTATGTGTTCACTTTCTAACTCTACGCAGCTTCAGATTCACAGGGATCTTCCTGCCTCTGCCTCCTGAGTCCTGGAAGCAAAGGTGTGCCCTGCCATGCCTGACTCATTCCTTCACTTTTGCAGAGATGGTCCCTTCCACCAGGAGTTAGCACAGTACCTGACACACAGGAGATGCTTAAGTTTAGGTTTAAAAACAAAACAACTGAATGAATCCTCTTTGGACTTGTAAGTGGCAGTTACATCCTTCAAAGTGTTCTCTGCAGACTCACGCACTTGACCTATGACCTATGACCTTGGGATGTAACCTCTCTGGGCTTTTGCTCAGCTAAAGGAAAAGCTCTTAGCACAGAATTGAGGGTTACTTGAACTGAGTGTGGCATGCCCGTGAACACACCTGGCACCTGGAAGTTTCTCTGTAAATGGCAGCTGAGAAGCTGTGATAGTCTTGGTACAAGGCCCTTCCTCAGAACGTTCGGAACTTGGGTTCAGCCTAGATGATGGATTAGACTCCAGAGTCTGTCACTGACTAAGCATGAAAAATAATGCCAGGTACTTGCATCTTTCAGTGGCTCTGTTTCCTCATCTGTAAATGGGAGTAAGGTGACTCCCTTTCAGCCTGGGTCCGCACCCGGTAAATGTCAGCCGATGATATGGCTATTAATGCACTACTTAGACAACCACAGCATAAGGCTCGTGCCCCCAGTGCTTGGTAAATGAAAAGACAAGTTTACAGAGAGGTTAAAGTAACTGTCCAAGGTCAAACAACGAGGAAATGGCAGCCTTGTGCTTCAAGAACAGGTCTGCTGCACCCAAACCCCACGTTATCTCCACTCCATCAAAGAGTCAGCTCAAAATAGGCCCGTGGCATTTCAGCTAATTTCCTCTAAGCCCTTCCCAAGTAACAAAGTGCGGGCACACAAAGCCGCTCCCTAGACGTCCATTCAACAGCTTCTAAGCGCAGGGGCCCGGTGCCTCCCAAGCAGCAGAGAGAGCCTGAGAGGGCCAGCTCTCCCAGGTGGCCTTTCCTGGCCTGCAGAAGGACCCTATGACATATAACTCATTTGGAAAGGGGGGGTCGTGAGACAAGAAGTGTACAGAAGATGAAAACAGAGAGCTTTCTGGGTGTAGAATGGGGTAAAGGAATTAGAGGCATTCCCCCTAGCTATATTCCAGGCTCTTTGTCTTTTTTCTGGCATATGAAGTCCACATGGCAGCTGCTTGGGCATCATTTACCAAGAGTCCACCATGGATCTAGAACTTCCTTGGGTCCCAAAGTCATAACAGAGAACATGACTCAGCTCTTGACCTCAAGGGATTATGTGGCAAAGAGGAGGTCACAGCATGGTTAAGTGTGATCAGTGTGGTGACCAAGGCCATAGCAGTGTGGCCAGCAGTGAAAAGCAGAGAGTAGCTGAGAATCTCTGAACAGAGTGGACAACGCTGAAACTAAGCCTTCAGGAGGCCAACTTGGACAGAGTGGGGCAATGGTCCAATTCCCGAGTGAAGCTGTGTCCCTGGGGCTATTCTCTTTGCAGCAGTCTCTGCTGTCTGCACGCTGACTGTGGAGACCATTTCTCTTCCTCCTCCCCCATCCCTGTTGTTTTCCTGGTGATGATCTGGCCAGAAGATGAATCAAAGGCTGCAAATGCTACAGCCACTGTCAGCAGTTCCCAGGCTAACAGAGTCCATGGACAGACTCTGTCCATGGGTGCCTTCCAAGCAGAAGGCTCAGGTGTTGGTGTTAAGCAAGGAAAAGAGATGAGGAGTGTTTCTGCCCCCACTGCATGGGCAGGTCAAAGGCAGCCAACGTGACAAGCATCAGTGAAGGGAAACCTCTCAGACATGTAAGGGCATCTAAGCGTCTTTCCCCAGCTGCTCTGCTCAAAAGACCTAGGTGATTTCAGAAGCCTTGATATCTGCCCTCACATCTTCCTTAAGGGTAGCTGCCCAAGAAAAACACTCACCCGAGCCACTACTCAACCGCCCCAAGGATGAGCAAATCATTCCTCCCCGCTTCCCTGCAACCACTTTCCTCCCCAGCCAGGAACCCAAGAACCCTTCCCAGGCAAGCCAGCTCCAGCCAAAATCCCTTAGCACAAGTTGTACAGCTCATTCCCCAGATGCCAGGACCCACTCCCTAGACCAGAAAGACAGCTCTCAGTCCTCAGAAAGGTCCTTTCAGTCTGAGGAGGGAACAGAGATTGGGAGAAAAGGAAGTTTTATGCAGGGCAGAGGAACAGGTAGTTTCTACCTGTGACGGGGAAGATGAAAGCACAAAGTCAGGCACTGGGATTTATACCTGAGGAACCACTTCCACTTCCGCCATTTTCTGTGTACACTCCTAATCTCTGGATCACAGAGAAATTACCAAACAGGTCATCTTGAGACAAAACGAGGGTGTGGGATTACTAATGATGAACTCAAACCATCTTTCTACACCTGTCAATGGGCTTACTGGATTCATAGCTTTCTCTAGCCCTTTTCCCCCAAAGGGAAGACCTACCCTAGAGCCTTGTCTGTTCTCCTTTAATTAGTCACAGAACTGATCGGAGAAAACATATCATCCACAGCATCGACTATCATTGCTGTGCTTCAGTTTCCAGGGTCACATTAAGGAAAAGTTGCACACACCATCTGGAGAGGGGACACAGGAATCTGCCGGGGCTCATGGTTCTGCTGAGCAAAAGGGGGCTCCTGTCTTTCCCTGTTCATAACAGAGAGGCTTTAGAAGAAACTCTCAATCTCATTGATGAACGACGAGGGAAACTTGGAAAGATGCACACTCACCCACTTTTCCTGAAAACATTCTTAGCCTTGAGATGAACATCATAGCCCAAGCTCCAGTTACCAGCCACCTTTTCCTCATCATTTCACGTGAATAACCCATTCCAAAATGTCTACTGGCGGAAGCAAGATGTAGAATTTCCCAGAAAGCTACAGGGAGGGAGTCACAGATAAAGCTGTGCAAACACCCCTGTTGACCAGAAAGAGACAAAGATCAAGAGGGGAATGAGGAAGGAGATGCACCTGTCTAGCCAACAAAATAAAACAACCCCCCCTCCCCAAAGAGAGTGGAACCCATAATTAGGGGGGCAAAAGCACCTAGAGACTATGTTTGTAATTACCCTTCCAGGCTCTCTTGCAGGCGGAGAAGCAGCTGATTGAAGTTTTGTGGCAGTCTGACTGTGATGGGAGGGCTGTATTTGAAGCTCTGGGCACGTAGCGATGGAATGAGAAGGAGGCTGATCTGGAAGAAACACCGAGGGGGGAGGGAAGAGGAGAGAAAGGAAGAGAGAGAGAGAGAGAGAGAGAGAGAGAGAGAGAGAGAGAGAGAGAGTGCCAGCTACGCCTTCCTCTCAGCTCCAGGAGGCCCCGGACAGCACTCATTCCGGAACTGTGGAACAGGAGTCAGGAAGGCCAGGCAGCCCTGCGCTCGGCCCCCGGCCTGGCCCGTCCCCGGAGGACAGAGGCCCCGTGGCCCGGGCCCCACTCCTGGCTGGCTACAGAGCGCAGGGAGCGCACAGAGTGGGGAGCTGTCCAGTTCAGCACCACGGCGACGCAGTAGGTGGGCGCTCCTGCTCCGAGAGCTGTCCAGTCCAGCACCGCGGCGATGCTGTAGGTGAGAGCGCCCGGCCGCGGGGAGCTGTCCAGTTCAGCACCACGGCGATGCAGTAGGTGGAAGCGCCCGGGCAGGGAGAGCTGTCTGTTTCAGCACCTCGGCGATGCTGTAGCCGGGAGCGCCTGGCCCGGGGCTGCGCGGCCGCGAGCGGGGGAGGCGGGCGGGCCTGCCTGCTGCAAGACGCCGGCTCGCGCGCCCCATCGCTCGCTCGCTCGCTCGCTGGCTTCCGAGGAGCTTTGCGGATCGGGGGAGGGAACCCCGCCTCGATTCTCCGGGAGAAACCCCCTCCCTCCCCCACTTCTCCGACACTACCCCCGCCGCCAACAACAATAACCGCGGCTGCTCGTCCTGCCGCCGCCGCGCCCGCCAGCCCTGCTGCCGCCGCCGCCGCCGCCGCCACCGCCGCCGCCGCCGCCGCCGGGGCACAACCATGGGAGGCGAGACCCCCGCACCGGTGCAGCTGAGCTCGAGGGCTTGCAGAAGACTGGGCAGTCTCCTCTGAAACGGAGGCGCCCCGAGGACCCCCTCCCTCCCCAAGGAAGAGAACTGGCGAAGCCACGGATTTTCATGGCGCAGGCCGCAGAGCCGCGAACGAAGACCGAAGGTTGCTTCCCGGCTCTCCCAGTCTCTAACTGTCTAGGTCCGGACCATGAGAGATGGTGTTGAGAATTCGGCTATTCCCTGGCGCGCTGTGGAAGCCATCTCCAAATTAGCGATCACATATGGAAACTGGAGACCAGAATTTTAGGAAAAGAGATTAAGGCATCTCACTTTGGGGGGGTGGGGGGTGTCTTTTTATTTATTTTTTTCCCTTTTTTTAAAAAAAATCGCTGCAACTGGAACAGTTTTTTGATCTCAAAAGGCAAGCCTCTCTTCCCGTGTGATCTTTATAATTTACACACTTTTCCGTGAGCTTTCTTATCTCCCTTTTTTTATATCTCTCCATATTCTCTATTCACACATATATCCATTATATTAGTAGTGGAATTACCATTGGCACCCTCACACACACGCTCCTGAGAACCAGAAGTCGGTTGGGTGTTTATATAATGAAGAATTATGGGGCTGTTTGATCGAGGTGTTCAAATGCTTTTAACCACCGTTGGTGCTTTCGCTGCCTTCAGCTTGATGACCATCGCTGTGGGAACCGACTATTGGCTCTACTCCAGAGGGGTTTGCAAGACCAAAAGTGTCAGTGAGAATGAAACCAGCAAAAAGAACGAGGAAGTTATGACCCATTCCGGATTATGGAGAACCTGCTGCCTCGAAGGTATTTGGTTTCCCACCTCCTCCCCCTTCCCACACTGCCCCTCCCCTCCCCATACTCCCCCTTCCCACCCACCTCCAAATAAGCCCCCTCCACATTCCACCATTTTCCCACTTCACTCCCTCCGCCGCCGACGCTGCAGACCAAGGTTGGCTGGGTTAGTTTCAGAGGAAAGAAAATCAATAAGCAAAACCCACACTCTCTACTCTTTGGCCTTCCACCCCGTCCTCCCAAACCTCCTCGTTGGAATGATCTATGATACGGTGAAAACAAGAAATTATAAAGTCAGATTTGCTCTGGATGCTTTGGAGTCCTTAGGGTTTGCCTTTGGGTCCAGCTTTGCCACCTATGAGGAGGGTAAATAGCTCTTCTCCTGCGTGCTGCTCGGCTTTTTGCAATGAAGGACTTGGGAAAGGTTCTTCCTCTTCCCCCTCACTCCTCAAAAGTTACAGGCCCAGCACCATCTGCAAATCTCCTTTTAAAAAAAAAAAAACAAAAACAAAAAACAAAAAAAAAAAATCTGTTGTTTCTAAGAATCCTTGTTTGGTAGATTCTAATTATTTCAGGAGCTCAAGCTATGTTCAAGAGCATTTCGTAATGTCTACAAGCCCCACGTATCGTTCGAGGTGGCTGGCTGTGTGTGTGTGTGTGTGTGTGTGTGTGTGTGTGTGTGTGTGTTAACGTTTATGAAGTCTAAAAATGCATGCGTCTCTCGCAGGAAACAGCCCAAGTTCTAATAAACAGCGGTCACTTGCGGGTTAGGCTGAGCGCTGATTTGCCTCCACGCAGAGTGACATGTCTGTCATCCAGAAGCAAGTCGAGTCAGCACTGTGTGAGCAGGAGGCGAGGGCATGGAGAGGTTGGGGGGGCGGGAAGGCGTGAGGTGGGGGTGTCAGCTGTTGGCCCTGATGCTGCAGAGTCATCAGGGCATTGTGCTGCATGTGCCATGGGCCAAGGGGCTCCCACGGTGTAAAGGCTGGGAGGCTGGGACGTGAGGAAGGGGTGTGCTTCTGGGACACGTTAATAAACACAAGAGGAAGGGGGGAAAACTCTGCAGGTCATACAAGCTGCATTTAGTCACAGACTTTTAATATGAGCGGGCAAATTTGCATAGCTAAATCTGTCTGTGTGCACAAGCCACCTATAGGAGGACAGGCAGAGACACACATATGCCCCTGTGTGGAAAGAGGCTTGTGCATGTTTCACTGATGTGAACCAAACCTGGAGGCCCTCTGAGGCGGCGGCGGGGAGTGAGCACTGCAGAACTGTTTGTTAAGCTCAACGTGGGATTGGTGCTGCAGGGAGTTGGGGCCAGCCGATGGGGGAGAGGGTAAAACTGATGCAGTCCTGGAGGTCTAGCCCGTACCGAGCCCAACACCAGTCTGGGAAGGAGCTCACATCACATGCCCCCTCCCGGTGTTCTTGGTGCAAACGGTTGAGTGATGGCTGGACATGTTTTGAATAGCTAAGTGACTTCATTGAGCGATGGTCTGTTTGACGCATACTGCATTTGGTACCCTTTCTCAGTCCAAGCGCTGCCTTTAACATTCTGCAGAGGTGCTCTCTGCTGAACACTCCGTGCTCCGTCCCCAGCCAGAGAGTCAATATCAGGAAATTAATAGGGACCGTTTTACACACACGCATTCCGCCTCTCTTAAAAAATGAAAAGCCTTTCATAGCGCCAGTCATTTGCAGTGGAAAGGCAGCTTCCATGTAATTAAACATTTATGGCAAGCTTTGATGCTGAAAGAGAAAGAAAGCGAAGTGAATGAGGGTTGCTTTGGGGACATGATCCTGGCAGCTATTTGCATTGCTTGGATTTTTGGTTAGAGGGATAAGAGATCCACAGCCAAGAAAAATTAGAGAAAATTGGTGTCTTTATTTTAGGGCAAATGTAATCAGATATTGGTGACTTGGTATAAATATACTTTTTAAGCCGGGGGTTTATCGACAGATCCTTAATGCCGTGATCTTTTAAACATCTTATAATTTGCGATAGACATGCAGACTCGAGACGGCTTTGAGTCACTTGTACATCAAAAGGCTTAAGCATTTTCATTTAGAAGCCCATCTGTTCCCAGTCTGCAGCTGCCTACCCCCTTTAACTTTCTCACCAGGCTGCACTCTCTTCCTCTTCGATCCGGACTATAAAAGGGTTAGCATTGCAACACCACCCCGCCCCTCCCCTCCCCTCCCGGAGCTGTGGGTTTGGCACTGTCCCCAGCGGCCTCCCCAGGCGCCCAACCCAAGCACTTGCCTCTAGGCAATGAGGGGAGGGCTGGATTAACAGTCCCTTTCCCACGAGTAGTTGAGGCCCAGGCTGGAAGAGCTAGGGAGTTTCAGGGTCCTGTCTGACCTGACTTTTTCATTTTCTAGACCTTCTGTCTGGGGGCTTCACAGACCTCAGACCACTTCACCTTCGCCACTCAGGAAGTGGCTGGGGGATTTTAAGGTGCTGGTTTTCAAACTGAATGCACTTCCCAAAGCTGGGGTTTGGGGTTTCCTGTGAGCTGGCATGCACATCTCTGATGGTGTCATCGACAAGTCTGCGTTTCTGAGGGTTCATTACAGAATCAGCTTCAGTGAGGGCTGGGCCATCGGTAGTTGTTCTTCAGGTCAGGGCCTGGGGTGAGAAAGTAGACTTTCCAGAAAGATCCTCTCATCCCCTTTGGAACTGTGCTCTGTGCCCACACTGGAGACCTGGTGAACAGGTTTCTAATTTTCTCCCTGAGAGGCTGCCGATAACTGCAGCTGAAATCCAGGCCTTGCCTCCTCTCGTCTCTTTTACCCTCTACTTTTCATTAGGATTTTTCTGTGTGTGGTCTCCTGAGATGGTTATTTTCCTTTACTTCACCATGAAAAGAAGAAGTGGGAAATAGCTCCTTGCCTCTGTGCCTGCTTTTGAAATTAATGAATCTGCGGAGGGGAGAGAAGGGACATGGCCACCTGTTAGGGCCACACTCTGGAGAAGGAGAGAGAAAGAGATCAAGGAAATATTCCCCTCCGCAGACAACTGAAAACTCTGTGTGAACTTGAACTGTCTGACAAGTGGGTGTCCTTACGGGGATTCAAGCCTGTGGTGGTAGAGGAGACAGACTGTGTGTGACACTGGCAGGTACAGAGTAGAAGCCTTGAAATTGTTCAGCAAGCTGCCTTAGGAGTCCCGGAGTGGGAAGCTAAACTGGCTCTTTCGGAGAAAAATAAACTTAGTCAAATCTCCAAGAGGGCATGGGAATGGCTTGCTCCAATTACAGCAAGTCCAGACCACCATGGCTTGCCACTTGGAGACTTGACCTCTGCTGTAACCTCGGAGGAAGCATTGTTTCCAGGGACCAGAGACTCACCATGTTGGTGCTCCTGCCTCCCATTTGTCCCCACTCTACTCTCCCCCAGAGAACTTACAGCCCTACCGAGGAAGAGCCAGGGGCTGGTATACAAACCACCCCCACCCCACTTCCAATATTTGTACTCCTTATCTCACCATAAGGAACGACAAAAATATCACTCTCTTTCCAGATTGGTGTCTTCCCCCTGCTACCGAAGCATCAGTAATATCTCCCTTCTGCCTCTGCATGGCCCCTCTGATGGTTATTCTGCACCTTCACGGTCTCCGAATGATGATCACCTCCCCTGTCCCTAGCTGTCTTTTCTAAGTTCAGAACTACATGGTCCTCATCTGGCCTTCAAGGTGGCAGAACATTCCAGGCCGCTCAAAATGCACTCTTGTTTCTACAGACAGAAAGAATAGAGCTTTTGGTTCAAGGGAGGCCACCGCCTTTCTGGACACTCGCCTCTAACGGAGCCCTTCTTGGTGTGTGTGTACACTGGTTCCTAACATTATAATAACATAATAATATTTCTAAGGTAACCCGACTTTCTATAGATCCTGGAGTCTAGGAACTTTGCCCACGAGGAGATGCACAAGAAATACTTATCCACATCTGGATTCAGAGATTCTTAATATGATTGAAGCGAATGCAAACATTATTAGAATGGAGAGAGAGAGATGGTGTGTGTGAGAGAGAGAGAAAGAGAAATCAGAATAATTTGGTTTTTCTTCCTGGAATTCTTTTTAAAAAAAATAATAATGAGTCATGAGTCTATTATAAAGTAGAAGAAGCCAAAGGGCTCCATCACTGAGCTCTACAGTTCCTAAGTGGTCAAAGTGAGGGCAAATTAGTCAAGGGAAGGGGAAGATGGTTTGCATGAACTCTAAGAGAGAGGGAGCAGCGGGGTTTCTTTATTTTCTGTTATCACGACTCAAGTGT
Source organism: Psammomys obesus (assembly GCF_907164565.1). Taxonomy (NCBI): domain Eukaryota; kingdom Metazoa; phylum Chordata; class Mammalia; order Rodentia; family Muridae; genus Psammomys; species Psammomys obesus. The sequence goes on along the minus strand of NW_026587215.1, from coordinate 377,364 downwards.
CACGTAGCCATCTTTTAGAGCAGGGGCTTCTGGTGCTGGGTATTACTATACCATCCCTAGCCAGCACCCATAGAACCTTCTGATCTTCAGAAAAATGCCCATCCAACTCTTCCAAAGACGCTGGGACATGCCCCACCCCCACCTCCCAGGACCTAGGTCCTGATAGTAGCTTGCCCAAGAGTAGGCCCAGTGTCTTAGCATCGCTCACCTACTAGCCAAGCCTGACTCTGTTCATTGCTCTTCACAGCTGCACCTCCCTCCCAATACTCTTTGCCTTGCTTCCACTTCCAAGGTGAGTGGGAGGAGGGGACCACATACCAGGGTCACATGGCAGAAAGTGGCTGAGCTAGAACTTGTACCCAGGCCCCCGTGACACCTGGAACAATCTTTTCTCCTTTGCTCCATATACTCTGGAGCCCATGGAAAGCTCTGGGCACGGCACCTTGGCTACTATTCCTGCTCAATGCCTTGAATGGGTCCTATTTTGTCTGCATCAGATGGAGCCCCATTGAGTCAGCTTGAGCAGTTAGGAGGGCTGAGCTCTTGACCACTTGACTCTCTAGCAATGTGCCACCCTGCCCCTTTCAGAAGGATATGACTCTTAGCTAAACTGAGGCTGAAGAATTACAGTAACCAGTTTCTAACAGAGGACTCCAGGCCGGACCCATTGGGCACCCCTTTCTCTGGGACTTTTCACTTTGGAGGCGTCCTTGACATGACCATTCCATGGGCTTATGACAAGCTTCAGAAAATACCCGACTGTACATCTTATGTGCATCATGGGAGTTTTCAGAGGAAGCTTGAGGTTAGAAGGGGAAACGTTTGTAAACCCTATGGAACGGGGTTCACTTCAACCTAATGAGCTGTGGCATTTTGGGGTCACCAAGGGCCCCTCTAAGCCTCAGTTGACTTTCCTGTAAAAGCAGGAAGTATCATAACCCCATTGCAAGGGTGGTTGGGGGTTAGAGCTTAAATGACTCCATGGGGTAAGGAAAGGAAGAACATTCCATCTGTGAGGACAGCTGTTCCCCTTGTCTCCAACCATGCTGTTTGAATTTTCAACCAAAAATTCCTATTCCCTCCTAAACCCCTTCCTGTAGCCATTTTGTTTGTTTGTTTGTTTTTACTATGTACTTACTGCTGTCCAGACCATGGTATCAGGGGTTTTTTTTTCTTTCTATAACCTTATCTCTCCTGCTACTAGGGCAGGAGCTCCATGAGAGGAGAGTTTTTTTTTTTCCTGCTCATAGCTATACCCACAGTGATAGTAACAGTGCAGAAGGTCAACCTACATTGTTGAATGAATAAATAATCATCACCAGCTACAAAGGGAGGGGAATTTAGACTTAGAGGCCCCCTTCATATCCCTCAGAGTCTCTGAGTGAGCGGTGACACTCCAAAATAAATAATGAATGTAAGACAGCAGAGTGAGTGAAGGAGAGGGGGAAAGAGAGACAGAGGGCTGCCAGGAAAGGGACAGTGATGACCAGCAGTGATGGAAGTGGGACTTGGGATGGAAACAAGGGCCTGAGGAGGGGGTGCTGGGTGCAGGCGCCCTTTAAAAACACTGGCCCCAAACTTCCCCATCTCCACCATCTACAGAGGCTGTCTCTGAGCATTTGGAGAAAGCTGCTGTGTCAGGGAGAAGGAGAAAATGTCTACCCAGGCTGCTAAGAAGTTTTCAGTTTTATCAGAATATCAGGACGTGGTGTGGTGGTTTACACCAATGAGCCTAGAACTCGGGAGGCTGAGGCAGAAGGATTGTCACAAGTTTGAAACAAGCCTGGGCTACAGAGTGAGTTTTAGGATGACCTCAACCACAATGTGAGACACTGTCTCTTAAAAATATCTATATCTATATCTATATCTATATCTATATCTATAGATAGATAGATAGATAGATAGATAGATAGATAGATAGATAGATATTTTACATTTAGAACACCAATGGCTCTTCTTAGTCTTAAATATTTTGGGGGGCAAACCCCATATTCAAATGAAGTTTGCATTTTAAATGCCCAGGCTATTGCTCCACAGGCATACGTAGGGCAATCCTTACAGTGGTTCAGCCTTTGATGGGCCTCGATAAATTTCAAGTGCAAGGCCAGGGATCTAGGGAGCTCATGGGAAGCAGTGTCATTCAAAGTCACTGACCTCAGGGTCCTTAGAGCCTAAATTCAACAACTCTGGCATGTGTGTGTGGGGAGACTAAGCCTGGATTAGCGCCACTAAGCAGTGGCACTCAGGGCTGAGTTTAGGAGACTTGGAACTCTGTATGACTGGTAGGGTCCACGGTGTTTCTAAAATTAGACTCTGGGAGCTGGAGACATAGCTCAGTAAAGTGCTTGCCATGAAAGCAAGCCTCTAGTCCCACATTTAAAAAAGGAAAAAAAAACTGGGTGTGGGCCAGAGAGATGACTCAGTTGGTAAAATGCTTATCATACAAGCATGAAGACCCGAGTTCAAATCCCCAGAGCCCATGAAAAGCTGGATGCAGCAGCATATGTCTGTAATCCCAAGGATCCTACAGTGATGTTAAAAATGGATACAGGGGGATCCCCGGAAGCTCCTAGGCCAGCCAGACTGCATCGAACGATGAGAGATCCTGCCTCAAACAAGGTGGAAGTCAAAGACTGACACACTGAGGATGTCCTCTGGCTCCCAAACCTGCACCATGGCATGCACACACCACAGTCACACTCATGTGGACACACACACACATATATACACAAAGTCAGGTACGGTGGTAAGTTCTTAGAATCCCAACACAAGTGGTATAGAAATGGGTGTATCCTGTGAGTTCACTGGCCAGCCAGTCTAGCCACTTAACAAGCTCTGGGCCAATGAGAGACCCTGCCTCAAAATCCTAGTTGGATGGCACCTGAAGAACAACACCCAAACTTGACCACCACCACCCCCGCTGTCCACATACATGTGTATATACATGAACACATCCATACATACAAATATACAGAGAGAGAGGAAAAAATAAACCCACTCTAATTTCTGTGACATTGGCCCTTACAGTATGCGCCTTGGAGTCAGAGAAAGATAGCTACCTCCCTGGTCGAGAGAATGGTAGGCAGTGTCCTGTGACCCCCCCAAGGGCTCTCTGCAGACACTAACTAGTTCCCAGACCCTGACTCAAAGCAACATGAGGCCAAGGAATGTGTTCTGACCAGTTTCCTGGCAAGAAAGGGGGAGTGGGGCGCTCCCAGCAGCTGTCCTCCGTGCCACCTTGGCCAGGTTCTGCTGAGCCTCTGGGACAGAGCTGACAGGATGGATCTCTACCCCGGAAGAGTTCCGTCTGGTAGAGAAGATCCGCCAGTGAACAGATGATAACGGTGTTACGTATAAACAAACACTCGGGGATTCTGGGAGCATGGAGATGGAGCAGAGAGCTCCTGGGAGAAAGTGAGTTTTGAAAACTGAGTGAGCAGCTAGAGAGAAGGGGGCAGAGGTCATTCCCAAAACACAGGTCCCAGAGAGGAAATGCTGGTAATCTGGTATGACTGGAAGGCAGGTGGAGACAAAGACAGGGAAGCACAGAGATGTGAGTCCAAGGGGCAGAAGCGGGTCACAGAGCAGACTAGAGCTAGACTAGAGCGTGAGCAAGGAGGGAGCCGCTGACCAGATCACATGTTTCTGGTCCCTGAAGCCTGTGGTTCTAACGGGTCTAACGGGGGGCTTTGATAACTGATCGACTGGCTCGAAGGTGGTTACAGCAGCAAAGTAAAGGGGTGAGGAGAGGGGAAGCATAGCATACAGTGCGGATACTTCCGGCCAGACTTTCCCACTTTCCTAGAAGACAGGTTGGTTCCGTTCCTTTCCCATTGCTGTCATGGAACACCGTGACCAAGAGCAACTTAGGAAGAAGAGAGTTGTTGGGGGTTCCAGGGGGATAGACATGGCATCGCAGGAAGGTGGCTCACCACATTGTGTCCACATACAGGAAGCAGCAAGAGTGAGCAGGAAGTGAGGTGAGGCTGTAACTATTCAAAGCTGATCCCCCCATCCGCCCCTCCATGTACTTCCTCCAGCAAGGCTGCACCTCCAAAGGGTGTCGTAACCACCCCAAACAGTGCCAGCTGAGGACCAAGTGAGCCCATGGGGGACATTTCACATTCAAACCACCACAGATGTTAAACACAGACAGGGGCTGCCTCTCCCCAGAGTCAGGCCCATTGCCTAGCCGAGAGCCCATGCTTAGGGCATAAAAGGCTCAACCGCTCCCTCAAGAAGCTGAGTGTAAAAGAGGAGGCCCGCCAGTGACCAATGTTGAGAACATAACAAGGAATATATACGTATGGGGAATTCTAGGAGCACGGAAATGATGCAGGGGGCTGCCCTCCTGTTTGAAAACCCTGCTAGGTTTTCAAAGCAACCTTTCAGCCGGTCTTTCCTTCCAGGCTTCAGAAATGCACATTGTCCAAAAGCACAAGGTCAGGAGCAGTGTTTCCCTTGCACCCTCATGTTGGTTTGGGATGCCTTGTAACTGCCACTTTGCTGCATAGCTCAGAGAGGGTGATAAGTCACAGCCTCGGGGTGCCGGACAGCTTGCCAATACCTAGCAGAGGTGTTGGCTTAGCAGCCTGCAGGTACATCCAAGGAGCCTCCAGCCTTTCCCTCATCCACACTCTACCTGCCCTCCCTGAACCTCCATGACCTTGGGTTAGGCTTCCAGTTGCTAACAAGGTGCTCAGGCTTCCGAACAAGTTCCCAGGAGCAGGTTGCTGTGGCCTTGTTCCTTCGAGAGCTGACCCTTCAGTTTGTGTCCCCCTTACACTGTTAGTACCCAGTGCCAGCTTCTCCCTGGCCTTGCCCCTACCCAGAAAAGCTCTGTGGGGGTGGGGGGGGAAGGGCTGTGGCCACCTCAGACTTTCTCTAGCCCAGTTCTGCTCCACCATTCACTTTGTTCATTTTCTCTGCGTAGTCACTTACTCTCTGCAGCTTCCCTTCCCAAGTTTGGTCTCACCTTCATCTCAGATAAAGAACAAACCTTATCCTCTGCCACATCCAGGTAATATGGAGCATAGAGACAATGATGATGTTGATGATGATGATAGCCATTTTGTGCGCACGCATGTGCTTGCGCATACGGCTGCCACTATTACAGAATAATAATCATTGCGTATAGCAGTGGGTAAGCTGTTCCTCGGGCCTCATCAACCTTTCCTGGTGAGAGTCTCTCACTGGCATGAAGCTTGTGAATTAGGCTGGGCTAGCTGGCCAGACAGGCTCAGGGACCTTCTCTTTCAAGCACTTCCCAGGAGTTAACACACAGTCAGGCCTTTAATGAGGGTTCCGAGGATAAAACTCAGGGTAGCACACAGTCAGGCCCTTAATGTGGTTTCTGAGAATCAAACTCAGGACAGCAAATAGTCAGGCCTTTAATGCAGGTTCTGAGAAACTCAGGTCCACGTGCTTACACAGTAAGCTTTTTACTGGAACCTTCTCCCCACCCCCAACCATTAACATTCCTCGAGTGCCTCTTTTCTGCTCAGAATTGTTACCGATGTTTCCCAGAGGTTGGCACTCATTTCCACTTCCCAGCTCTGAAGAGATGAACCACTACCCCATCACCCCCATTGTGAGAAATTCAAGAAGGTTAAGAACTTGCTGAGGTCACACAGGGCCAGTACTGGGATTCCAAGCCATGCCCATCTGACCTCACTGGGTTCACAATTTTTCCTGGACCCTGCCCTCTTCCCAAGTCTAAGGACATTTCTTTGAGACATTCGGGGCACTGGTGCCCGTACTCTTATTCGTAGTGACATTTTCAGAAATCTGAGGCTTAGCTTAGGTTAGCATCCCTTACCCAGGGCATTGTGGGGGAAGCTGGAGTAACCACGTCATCAGCTGCTGCTCAATGCAAGGCCATCCTTCTTGTGACTGGGGATAGAGTAAAAACTCCTGGTGTCTTGTCTTCTGCTGAAGGCTACTTCCCAGCCACATTCTTTGTCTTCAGGACTCAGGTTGCCATCTCCTTCATCTTCCACATGACCCAGCCTTGGCCAGCTGGGCTCTGTGCCCCAACTTCCCTTCCCATCCATGCCTCACACAATACCTGCCATCTGTAGTTTTGTTTCCAGCGTGTTTTGTTTGATTTCCGGAGCAGAGTCTCAGGGAACCAGAGCTAGCCTCAAACTCTCTGTGTAGCTGAGGTTGGCTCCTGGTCCTCATGTCTCTGCCTCCTGCATGACAGGCTGGCAAGTGGATTAGTTACTTGTCTTATTGCCCGCAAAATACCTGAGACACAGGGCTGGCGATATGACCTGGTGGTTAAGAGCACTTGCTGCTGCTGCCAAAGAGGACCCTCATTTGGTTCCAAGTACCCATGCCAGGCAGCTCCCACTGCCTCTAAACACCAGTTCCATGGAATCTGACGCCCTCTTCTGGCCTCCAGTGGCACCTGCACTCGCCAGCTGCTCACACCACATCTGTAGTCAGGAGGCAAAGAGAAGTGAATGCTGCTGCTCAGCTCCTTTGCATCCTGTCAGAGGCCCCAGTCTACGGGACGATGCCATCTACGTTTAGGGTGGATCTTCCAACCTGACCCTAATCTAGATAATCCCTCATGGGTGTGGCTAGTCACTCATGGGAGTGGCTAACCACTGATAGGCATAGCCAGAGGCTTGTCTCCCATGTGATTCAAGATCCTGTCAAGTTGGCAGTGAGCACTAATCATGGCAGCAAGCATACACCTCAGGCCTGCTATATCTGGCACAGCTGTTTCCCTTTCTTTGCCCACCCCTAGGCCATGGGCCTCTCACCCATTTACAAAAGGACTTTCTAAGTTATCATTATGTCCTAGGACAAGGTGTTAGTGAATGGCAGTGTGAAGGGACCACCAGGGCTTAGACAGTTGCTGGGAGACTGGATGTAGGTGGGGAGGGTGGGAGAGGTGAGTAAGAGGGGTGAGGTTAGACAGAGGCCCCATCCCAAGCGACATGCTTGTTTAGTCCTGTTTGGGTTACACCTAGAGGAATGAAAGGACAAAGGAATAGGGTTAAAAACAAAAAAACAAACAAACAACAAAAACCCACCAGCAGGTCATATTTTGCATTGAAGACTTAGACTTAGACAAGACTTTCATCTTGGATTTTCCCAGATCCATCACCACCAAAGCTCAAATTCTGTTCCAGCAAGACCTGGTGTTCCCATCAGCTCTGGTTTCCAACAGACTGGGTTCAAATCCAACCTTGTGTGCTTAGCAGCCACGCAGCTTTGGGCAAGGAATCGAATCTCGCTACGTCCGTTCCTCCCACAGACAGCAAGGAGAAATGATAGCACCTACTTTCTGAGTGGACTGTGACCCTGCCTACCCTTAGCCCAGCGAGGGCACTAAGTAACATAGAATCAGCACCCCACCCACCAGGCACAAGACACCTCCACAACCAGCAGTGTGCTTGACAACTGTCAACCTAGCACTGGGAATGAAGATGTGTTAGAGATAGTGCGAGGCCCTCACAGGTGCTACAAATTGCCAACTATCCCGTGAATATCCATGGTGTTGGCTTCCCTTGGGGAAAAAGATTTTTGTCACCCCGGGCTTCCTGTCTGCCTGATAACAGTGAGACCCAAGCAACAGATGTCTCTGGTGAGGCAGGTGTGGGCCCTGCCCCCAAGTCCCCGTCGTCCAGACTGGCTACTTTGATCATCAGTGCCCCTTCCGTGGGCTCTGTGAGTGTCTGTGTTTGCAGACTCCACAGTGCAGGCCCAGACCCATCCTTTGATGGCTAGAAACACAGTTACGCACCAGGCAGGCAAAATGGAGCAGTACCAAAGGCAGAAGGAAGGTAGCCACGTGATCACACTTGTAAGCAACCTCACAAAGAGGATGCTTCTCTCTTAGCTGCACCAGTGGGAGCCAGGCACATGCCTGATTCTGCCACCCACTTCCTGCAAGCTGACATTTCCCTGAGAATCATATGCCTGTGCCACACCTCCATGGCTGTGTTTTCAAAGAGCAGCACTCTCTACCCTGGACCACAGGTCAGAAAGTGCTTTCTTGCTGAGCTTACACCCCAAGGTGAGCTTCATTCATAACTAAATACCAGGGAGACAGGTGTTGTGTCTTACTCCTGCATGGAGGCAGGGTGAAGGGAAGGACTTCTGGAGGATCAAAGGGCACTACGTTTTCCAATTTGTCTCTCTCAAGACCTTCTAGACCAGAGGGAACTTTTAAGAGTCCCCTAGGTAGGAAAAAGGATCAATCAACAGTCTCCCAGAAAGAGAGTATTACAGGGAATTTGGGGCCAGCAAGATGTCTCAGAAGGTCAAGTGTTTGCTGCGCTCACATCAGAGCTGAGTTCAGATCCCCAGTTTCCACGTGAAAGCCAGGTGTGACGGTGCCTGGGTATAAGCCTAGCACATGGGTGGAAACAGGCGGATCCTGGGGAGCTTGCTGGCCGGCCAGTCTACCCAGACAGGTTCAGTGAGAGCTCTGTGCAAAAAGAAAGAAAGAAAGAAAGAAAGAAAGAAAGAAAGAAAGAAAGAAA